>NC_056732.1:1659473074-1659553719 GCF_019279795.1 Protopterus annectens
AATCATCGTAATCTGGTCTCTTTGACCTTTTCTGCAATTGTAGCTACTTTGGCTTCTTCTCTGATGCTCTAATTTCTTCATCTGTCCTACAGTGTGCATCCTACCACCCATCTCAGGCACTTTATCTCCATCACCTCTAGCTTCCTCACCTACTCTGCCTTTACTGCCCAGGTTTCTCTACCATACATTGTTTTGTACATCCTCATCTTCTTTGCTATTTTTCTCTCATATACTACTCCTGACACTCTACCAGTTGGCTGCAGCCCCTCTGATACTAGCTCTGGCCTCCTCATTCAGACTTCCCTTATCCTCAGCCACCCCTCTGAGATACTTGAAGCTGTTAACCTGTTCCATTATTTTCCCTTCGATTTCAATTCTCCACTTCTTCTGATTTCCCCTATTTCTTGCCATTACAACTGTCTTATCTGTATGCAGTTTCATCCCATGTGCATTCTGTTTTATATTCCATTCCCTTATCATTTGCTGAAGTTCTTGCTCAGAGTCTGCCTGTAATGTCACATCATCTGCATGCAGCAACTTTGTTGCTGTGTACCCCTCAGCCTGTTTGCTAGGGTCCCCTTCACATGGTCGACTTTTCATAAAGTCGACTTTATATGGCTGAGACCATATGATCGACTTTTGAAAAGCTGACCATGGGGAACTGCTATCTCCACACAGTGCGGAATGGGAAAATTTCCCACTTCCGCACTGTAGTGTGATCTTGGAGTTGTTATATTAAAGTTATGGGGGCCCCCCTGCTAACAGTTTAAGGTAAGTGTTTGTTGTGTGTTTATGTTTACTTTACGTGGTTGGCATTCTGAAAGTCGATCATATGGTCTCGGCCGTATTAAAGTCGACTTTCTGAAATGTTGACCATGTAAAGTAGACTCGTTTGCTAATGTAGTCCATCACCAGTATGAACAACTGTTGTTTCAGAGCTAAACCCTAATGAGCCTCCACTCCCACTAGGAACCCCATTGTGAGACAGAACACTGTTCATATTTCCATCATCAGGTTCTTATACTTAGCCTGCACTAATTCTACTAATGTTTTTGGGACTTCCAACCCCCACAGGACTGCTCAAATCAGCTTCCTTGGGACCTTATTACATGTTTTCTCCAAGTCCAGATAGTCTTCATATCCAAGTCTGTCTGTCCTAATATGTACATGCAGGCCCCCCATTATCAACACCAACTCATGTTGCCCTACTTTATCTAGTTATGTACTGTTTTCCTCACTATCACAACCCTGTTGTGGGCATAGGTTGAGATTATGAATACTGCCCTGTACTTAGATTGGAGTCTGATTGTCATAAGTCTGTCACTAATTCTGATGACATCTCTCATTGTCTCCTGTAGCCACTTCTTCACCACCATTCCCACTCCATTTCTAGCCTGTCATCCTTCTGAAGTAGACTCTGGATCCCAAGCCAAATGGCTTTGCTGGACTGCCCTTTCATCTTGTCTCCTGGATACTTATGATGCTCAGCCTTCTCCTTACCATTATGTCATCTATTTCCAGGCTTGGTCTTGTTTGCAAACCTACACTGAATATAGCATTTCTTATATCATGTTTGGCAGGTTCATTGGTTTTGCAGCCAGCTTTCACTCAACAGAGCTATCCCAGGTAACCCATTCTAGACAACTGGACACCAGCCACCCAGTAGACTATTGACACAGGGCTAGTGAGGTTTATATGATGGATACACACTGGCCAATAGGGGCATATACACCCCACCTCCCATTAGCACGAGGCCCTTGCATAGGTCAGAGCAGGCCATGTCCTCAACCCACTTATGACTGAGAAAAATACCAACCCCCATTTGGTGAAATTAGTCAACATAACCAAATCACCTAGAGCCATATTTTACACTGTCAAGTGGCTAACCCTGACATGGCACTCAACCTGTGATCCATGTTCTCCTATCTTGAGGATAATGTGCACCACAGGCAATGCCCAAAGCTATTTGTCTATATAAATCTTCACCTTATGGGCACCTTTTTAAATTATTTAGTACTCAAAAAAGTACAGAATAGAATAGCAATGAAAAAACATACATACGCTTAACTGACAGCCCCATACGGATGTCAATCAAGTCAGCACCACCCACAGAAACACAAAGTACGATGGTGTGTCCTAAAGTAAATAATTGTTGAAAAAGAAAACCTTCTTTAACAGAACTTTAAATAATTTCTTTTATTATACATTTTTTTGGGAATTTGGAATAATCTCCCCTCACCCATAACTGCTGCAGCTAACTCTAACCAATTCAAAAACAGCCTTAAGGCCCATGTCGTACACTCCTGGCTTTGTCCATGTATCACATAGTCCAAAACTCTAATCCGTCTATACTATCCCTACCACTATTGTTTCTGCCCAGTTAGCATGATTTCCTCAAATGCATGACTCCCCAGCGTAGAGTTATACACAATGTAGTCTCTACCTGTTTGTGCATTACAAATAGGTTCATAGGTTCATAGGTTCATACTAGGCTATCTGACCGAGGGCATTTATAAGCCTAGCCCATAGTTTTGTGGCTTACGCCACCCCTTTAGTTTGGAGAAACTATGCCCATTCTTTTGCTGTCTACATATGTAAATAGACATAAACTGAATAGTCAGTATGGCTTTCCATCTCTCACTAGACTAGTCAAGTAGAACAAAAGCATGTACCTCACTTTGTATACTAACTATCAACATGGTAGTCAAATACCATTTTAATGTATATACTGCTGTGATGTCCTATCTGTCTTGAGGAACTTCTCTAACTCACCAGATACTAAATGTAGAAGGTCAATCTCTCACTATATAGAAAAATAGTGAATACTGGGTGTTTTCCTTCACTTTGTATAATATTTAAAATTTGTACTACTGTGATGTACTACTTTTTTATATAAATGATGTTACAATGTCTATTTTTTTGTTATGTAACGGAGCTTTTCTCCCCGGGCCTCCACTGAAAACGGACATCGTCCAGTCGGACTTTCCCAGTTAACAAAAATAAATAAATAATAATACATCCAGACAGATATACAATGTTATGTGGATACAGTGGGTATGCAGCATACTGTTATGGGTAATGATGGATAGCGATCGGCTTTCTACGGTAAGAACATAGCATACCTAAGGACAACATCCATGTGTGGAAAACTATGCATCAGTGTCCAGAAAAGGTACCAACAACTTACATTACAGTAGAAGCATTGTAATGTACATAGCGAGGTTTCCAAATGAAGACTCACAAATGCAGGCAGTATTCTAATAAATAGGTAACATATTCTATCTTATCAGAGGGAGCGGATTTGTATCTTTGTGGAGTTTACATTTTCTTCCCATGTTTAAGTGGGTTTTCTCTGGCTACTCTAGTATGCTGTTTCAATCAGCTACTGTAAAAAGCCTTTATGTTTAGCCCCTATGACTTGTATCAAACTTGGCATGTTCCACAAAAGATATTTTCACTTGTCTAGTGAGCATTTGAAAGGAGGATCATGATTTAAGACTGCAAAAGCTGAAGGCTGTATGGACAACAACAAACTAAAACAAACAAATTATGAGTGTCATCATAGATCAAGATCTCCTCGATATATGTCATGAATAGATCAGCATAGATAGGGGCAAAAGATGCCCCCATCGGAGTGCCTTTGATCTGTAGATAACATTCCTTGTCATAAAAGAATACATTTTTCATCACCACATGCTCGGTAAGGTTAATCAAAAAAGTGTTGAAACCAGGTTGATAGATATTTGATTTATAAAGCCAATATTCAATGGCATCAAGACCAGCCCAGTGGGGAATATAATGAACTTACATCTAGTGTACATAACCACCAACTTTCCTCAATTTGCATATCAATGCTTAAAAATTGGGTGGTATCTTGAATCCTGGATCTAACCCAGGAAAGGGCATATATTGAGGAGATCTTGATCTATGATCTATGATGACACTCATAATTTGTTTTTGCCTGAAATTGACATCTGGCAGAGGTATTTGGATGATTGCTGGATGGTGTGGAGATCTAATATTGAGTATCGCAATGAATTCATGGAATATTTAAATGATAATAAATGGGGAATACAATTTACCATCACTTATGACCGTGATTCCATCACATTCCTGGATGTTTTGGTTACCAGGAATAAGGACAATACCTTGAATACTGAGGTATATAGGAAGTTCCCAGAATATAATACCTTACTCCACGCCTCCAGCTATCATCCAAAACACATTGCCAGAAACATTCCGAAATCACAATTCATTAGAATTAGACGCAATTGCTCGGATGATCATAGTTACAAACATCACTCTCAGGATTTATATAACAGATTTATCAATAGGGGCTACTGTCCAGGATATGTCACTATGGCTCAAAACCATGCATCAGGTCTTAGTAGACAGGATCTATTGACATACAAGAATAAACCATTGTCCAAAAATACACTATGTTTCACTACAACATTTGGTAGGAATACCAATAGGTTTATGGATATTATCAAAGATAACTGGAACATATTGAAGGCGGATGCTACAATCAATACCATGATTCCCAATGTCTGTTCATTTTCTTTCCGAAAAGGAAAAAACTTAGCAGCTCATTTCAACCACTACAAACACCATTCTGACTCTGTGTTACCTCATTTATATCAAACTACTATTATGGGGGACAAACTTATTGGTTGCTTTCCCTGCGGTCACTGTACTAATTGCAAATATATTTTGAAATCTAAAGAATTCAGCAGCAAAAATAGTAGCACAGTGTATGATATAAAATTTTTTGCCAACTGCAACACTGACTGGGCTATTTATATGGCTAGTTGTAGCTGCCAATCATTTTACATTGGTCAGACTTCTCGACCATTTAGGTTACGCATGTCAGAGCATTTGAGTGACATCAAATGCAAAAGAACAACTAATGTATTATATAAACATACACTCAAACACCAGACAGCTAAATTTCATTTTATTATTATTGATAAACTTATTGGGGACCGAACCCACAAATCTGGTTGGCACCACAAACTTAATATTAAAGAAAAGAAATGGATTACTAAACTGGGTGCTCTGTTTAATGCAGGGCTTAATGAACATTTATGAGGCATTTCTTGTGATGTTTTATGTCAGCATATCAAATTTCTTGTTTCACATGTTTTTCAGTATATAAGACTTTCTACTTTTATAATTGTGTTTTTCTCTTTACACTGAAGAAGGCCAGGTTAAACCCAGGCTGAAACCGGTCTGTTGAATTAAGTCTTTATGAAGTTTGAATAAACTTTATTATTTCTCACAGTTCACTTGTTGCTGGCTAACTTTTATTTTTATGCTTCTGGTATTTGCCGAGCAACTTCCTACGTGCAGGGGAATTTTATTTTGGTACACGTTTATTCTACAAAAGGGCCTTATAGAAACAGATGCTTGGTGCCAGAGCAATGGCTCAAGCTCAATGCCAAGAAATGTATAGTTATCCCCTTTGGGAAAAAACATGTACCCATGAATTACCACATAGGTGGCAGTACACTAAACACTGAAAGTATGATAAGAGACTTAGGAACACAGGTGGACAGTGGTCTCACCTTCGATAACCACATTGCCACAACAGCCAGGAAATCCTTCAGTATGGCACACCTCATCACTAAGGGCTTTTCATCCAGAAAAAAGGAGGTCATTGTCCCGCTGTACTCATCCCTCATTAGACCCATTATAGAAAACAACACCCTGTTTGGTATGTACCGCTCAAAACATCTGCAACAACTGGAAAGGCTGCAGAAATACTTCAATAAAAGAATCACAGGCCTAAAGCAGATGCCCTATGCTGACTGTCTAAAAAAACTCCACCTATACTCTGTCGCATATCGTCTACTCAGAGGCGATCTTTGCTTAACATACAAGGCCATGTCAAACCCAGAGCTGTTAGACATGCTATACTTAAAGAAATCCCAATCCCTCAGAGACACATGCTCCAGGTTTCTAAACCTTGTCATCACAATGAACTAAACATGCTGGAGGGATAGGTTCCTGACCCAGAGACTCCCCAGACTCTGGAATAGACTGCCCATACATGTCAAGCAGAACGCCTCTTTGGCCCTCTTCAAAAGGAACCTTGATGACTGGATGGGAGATAGGAAATTCACCCCGGGGATCACGCCAGTCACCCTGCTAGACAGGGGTTCAGGGAAGTAAATACTGTGGGAAGAAATAGCCATGGAATTATGGCTAGGTTGTACAGGCCCTAGGGCCGATAGCCTAGTACCAACCTATGAACCTATGATTGTGTTTGTATTATGGCTTTGTGAAGAACTTCTAGGTTATTATTAAATAGAACAAAAGAGCTCATTCAATGTGTTTGTGTTCTCTTTTTCCTTCTCATTTTTGTTTTTCATTTTAGATTAAAAAGAAAAAAATGTTTAGCTACTTGAGAGCTCATCCAACTGTTGCAAATATCTGTTTATAATAATTTCAAAAAATATTTCATAAGATTAGTTAATGAACAATGGATTGACTATGAAATAAAATTGGCTTCTTGTGCATTGGATAGTTTAAACACTTATGTGGCTACAGTTTGGATGATGCCTCAAATCCGGTACTAAGAGATGTTTCTGAACATATAACCTTGATATCTTGTCTAATTTGTTTGTTGATAGTTTCTCTGGCAGCTTCTCAACAAACTGTAATGATTTTCATTCTCTACCAAACTTGGTAGTTGTCCATCATTAATGGAAGAACATATAAAACTATCTTTAGATTGCACTAAAAATAATTTGGTGGCTGGGCCACATGGTTTGAATGGTCATTTTTAGAGGTGTAAGTCATTGTTTCCACTCTCTCTTGGTTTAGTTCTTTCAAAAACTTTAACTGAAGATTTTGTTCTGAACATTTGGATGGAGGTTATTATTACCCTGATCTGTAAAAATAACCCTGGTTATATCACTGGCGATTATAAACCAATTAGTTTGACATAAATTCTGGAGAAGTGTCTTGAGAGGAATTAAGTTTATCATTTAAGAATATGTTTAGTTTTTTTTAGTTTCATAGTTTCATAGTATAGTACTAGGCTATCTGCCCTGGGGCATTTGTAAGCCTAGCCATAGTGATGTGGCTTTTGCCACACCATGAAATGGTACAAAAATTGTACAGAATAAATTTAGAATACTGTGCCTCTGTCTAGTAGTGACACAATGAAGGTCCCCTTATATAATATAATTAGTTTACTGTGCCCCTGTCTAGCAGTGACACAGATGTGACCCCTGGGGTAAACTTACGATCTCCCATCCACTCATCAAGATTTCTCTTGAAAAGAGTCAGTGAGGGGCTCTGCCTAATACGAACTGGGATCCTGTTCCAAAGCATGGGAAGCCTCTGGGTTATGTATCTATCCCTCCAGCATGTCCTATTCATACTTGTGCCAAGGTTTAAGTCTTTAGCTCTCGTGGTCCTGATGGATTTGGATTTTTTGAGGTGGAGCATGTCCATCAGATCCTGATTGGACATGGCCTTGTACGTCAGGCAGAGATCACCTCTGAGCAGGCGGTATGCTACTGAATAGAGCTGAAGTTTCTTTAGTCTGGCAGAATAAGACATATGTTGGAGACCCTTGATCCTCTTGGTGAGGTACTTTTGTGGTCTCTCCAGCTGTTGCAAATGCCGGGTGAGGTACATACCAAATGGGGCACTGTACTCAATCATGGGTCTGATGAGGGAGGGATATAGGGGTACAATGACATCCTTGGATCTGGATGTGAATCCCTTCATGATGAGGTGTGCAAGGTAGAATGTTTTTCTAACCACTTTGGCAACGTGGGTGTCAAATGAGAGGTCACTGTCGACTTGGGACCCTAGGTCTCTGATTACTTTTTCCGTACTCAGTGGGTTGCTGTCTATGTGATAATTTGTGGGTACTTTGTTTTTCCCAAAGGGGATGACTATACATTTTTTGGCATTTAGTTTAAGGCCGTGACTCCAGCACCAGTTGTCTGTTTCTGTGAGGCCTTTTTGTAGGATGTGTGTGTCTGCTGGTGTATCGACTATGGCGCCTAGTTTGCAGTCATCTGCAAACTTTGTCAGCCACAGCCCTCCCATGTTTTCTTTAACATCTGAGAAATAAATGCCGAACAAGAGGGGTCCCAGGACAGATCCCTGTGGGACATCACTTGTGACTGGCTTTGAGTCTGACATTGCTCCAGTGATTGTAACTTTATGGGGTCTGTCCTTTAGCCAGTTTGCAACTCATCTAGTGACATAAGGGTTTACTTTTAAGCTGTTGAGCTTATCTATGATGCCTGAGTGGGGTATTGTGTCGAAGGCCTTAGCCAAGTCCAGGTATGCTCTATGGACTGCTTTGCTCTCGTCAATGGCTCTAGTGACTGTTTTGAAAAAGTCAACCAGGTTTAAAAGGCAGGATCTGCCCTTTACAAAGCCGAACTGGGTGGGGTCAAGTGTCTGTAGGTCCACTATGTCTCTGTTTATGAGTTCCATAATGATTCTTTCCATAGCTTTGCAGACCAGGCTGGTTAAGCTTATGGGGCGGTAGTTTCCATGGTCTGTAGAGGCACCCCCCCTTGTGGAGTGGGACCACTGTTGCTGTACGCCAGTGTTCAGGTACATATCCCGAAGTAAGGCTAAGGTTAAATAGCATTTTTATGTGTGGGTTTAGCTCCTCTTGGAGTTCACGTAACACGCAACCCGGGATACGGTCAGGTCCCATTGATGCTGTGTTTTTTGCTTTGTTTAGGGCGGTTCTCACTTGGACATCTGAGATGACAGGGAGATTACATTCATCTGGGATAAGTATTTCTTCTTTTGGGGGTGAAGGAGGGGAGAAATTTGCACTGAACCTGTCAGCCAGAATGTTGGCAATATCTGTGGGTTCAGTGTATTTTATGTTGTTGTGAACCAACTCTGAGCATATCTGAGGGTTTCCACCCAGGTTTCTAACATAGCTGAAGAAGGCTTTGTGGTTATCTTTAGTGTCCTTAGTGATTTTTCTCTCAAAGTTGGCCTTAGATGTTTTTAATGAGAGAACGTAGTTTTCTGCTAATGTTGATCAGAGACGTCTTCCCTTCATGGGATTTTGCTCTGACGTGCAGTAGCTTCCTTCTTTTGTTATACAATTTGTTTATGGCTGAGGTCCACCAGACAGGATGCTTACCTTTGGTGGAGAGGGACTTGGATTTGTTTGGGATTGCATGATCCATGCATTCTTGGAGATGTCCATAAAAAGCATTTGTGAAGGATTCGGCATTGTGGGATGTGGTATCCACTGGCACAGTGGGCTTAAAGGATACCATCTCAGTCTTAAGAAGAGTGAAGTCTGCTTTTGAGAAGTTTTTCACGGTGGTCTTTTGTGCTGGGGGTGGAGGTGGGATATGTACATCCAGAGTGATTAGTTTGTGGTCAGATCTCACTAGTGAGGGGTATACTTCTGGTGTGGAGCATTTTGTCCCCATGTTTGTGATGATCAGGTCTAGTATATTATCTCCCCTAGTGGGAGAGGTGACTAGTTGTTCCAGCGCATTTGAATTTATGAATTCCAGGAACCTTTGGGCTAGGGTATTAGGGCTAGAATAATGTACCCAATCTATGTTTGGGTAGTTGAGGTCTCCTAGTATGATGGTATTTTGTGATACATTCATATCCTCCAATGTCTTCAGGAAGGCTGAGTGGGGTTCTTGAGATTGGGAGGGTGGTCTGTAACATGCTACCAGTTGTATAGCAGTTTTGCCTATGGTTAGTTGCACCTGTATGGTCTCTGATGCTTCATGTGTTGCTACTAACCTGGAGGTGTGGGTGTCCTTAATGAATATGGACACTCCCCCTCCCTTTGTGGTTCGGCCCGGGTTTTGGGGTCAAAAAGCATGATACGAGGTATAGCCTGGTAGCGCTGGGGTGCTTAGCCAGATACATCAACATGGATTTATACCCAGAATATCTAGTCTATCTAATGTAGTTTACTTCTATGAATATACAGTAAACATGCTGGGCAAAGGTTAGCTATAAATGTGGCCTATTTGCATCTGGCTAAGGTCTTTGATTCTGTCCCACTTTCTGACATATTGGATAGGACAGACATGAATGTTTTTGTAAACAGGTAGATTATAAATTCTTTGGCAGGTCAGACAAGCAGAGTTAAGATAAAGAACAAATTCTTAAAATATGTGACCAGCAAATGTGGTGTTCCCCAGGAGTTGGTTTTTGGACCTTTATTGTTTGGTTTGCTTATGAGTGACTGCCTGATATCAAAGCAAATTGTCTAAGTAAATTTGCTGATGACTTGAAGGTTGGCGGTCTGGTGACAAATGCAATAGGTAATCAGTTGGCAGGCTAACCTGATGGGTACACCATAAGGGTTTCGTGTTAAACAATAACAAATGTTCATTTATACATTTTGGCATTATTAATAATAGTTATCCCTACACCCTGGATAACTCTGTTTGCCTCTCAGGTAAGCAAGTTAAGGATTTAGATGGAATTTTTGATTCTTCTTTCATCTTTGACTTCCATGAGAACTGTGCTGCTAGTAAATGGTTTAATAAAGAATATTTTCATGACCTTTACATCTAGGGACAGAGTTGTTAACGTTATTCTCTGGAAGTATTCACCAAATGATAGAATATTGTGGCTCATTTTATGTATTGGAGATTTCACACTTGCCTAAGCTAGAGCATGTTCTTTAGAGAGCATTTACTAAACTGATAGCTGGATGTGAATCCTTTACCATATGTAAAGTGACTTGAGTATTTATTACTACGTTCAGTACTTATAGGTTGGTAAGAGCTAACAATTCTGGTGTGCAAGTGCACTAAGGATAATGGTATTCTGTAATGCTGGGGGTGAGGATGATGGTTTTCTTCAATTTTGGGAGTTGTTTATATAAATGCTAGGAACAGTAATCCACAAGTTCATTTACCTAGTCTTAACTCAAAAGTGAAGTCTTCGTTTTTCTGTTTAGGGCTGTTAGATTACTGAACACTCTACATACAGATATTAAGTGTGGGAAATATATTAATGTTTAAGTCGAAATGAAAGCAAGAGCCATTAATTGGCATTCATAGGCTCTGGGCTTGAAATATGTTTTATTCAATCTTTGAATTATTTAATACCATACGGCATATGGATTATTATTGATAAGCCTACTGTGAATTAGAAATTGTGTAGAAGTGGAAACTTTGGATTACTTTTTGGATCAAAAGTCTTATTACATTGTGAAATTACTATGCTAAGAACAGACATGCATTAACAAAAAAACATATTAAAATTGTTCATTATTTTCATGTATTATACATACATATTTTCTTTTTATCAGATATCATTCACTTTGAAATTACAAAAATTGCTCAGTTCTTACGTTCCCTTAAAACTCCTTCATCCTTCTCTTCTTAAACATTACTCTGCATACATTATACCCACAAATTCCATTTATTTCTATGTAATTTGCTTCACCTTTTTCTAAACACCCCTGCCACCAATTATTTTATAACCTTTAAAATATTCAGCACTTCAGTTACAGTTGATTGAGATTTTGATTTCATTTCCTAAGAATTATTTGGCATCCAATAGCATTAAACTTAGCAAGGCTTTACTTTGTCTCGGCAATTGAGTTACTATATCCCAGCTCAAAAGAATCATTTCCTTAGCTACAACCATTTTCTCCACTAACATTGCTGACAAAGTAGCGTGTATTGATTTTTAAAATCTGCTTACTTATTACAATGCCAAAAAAATCTTTACAATTATCTCTCTGTTTCCTATTACACCCCTAATGTTTATCTACATGAGGAAAAATAATCTGAAATCTGCTTGGGTATAACCATATTTATGCAAATATTTCCAAACAAAATTCCTAAACCTTCTGGACCTTGTTGCATACTTGGAAGACATACAGATTTTGGCCTATTGTTCCTTTATATATATATTGTCTTCCTATTCTTTAGTCTTCATACTTTCTAACCTCCTCTGTCTGATTCCTATCGCTTTCATGAAATATTGCATATGTGCTACAAATTATTTTTCTTTAATAGGCAAGTTCTGTTCTAGGCTCAAATATAATTCTACCCCTATCCCTTTTGCTTTGCCTATACTCCTGGTAGGGAAGGCACTCTCTAAGCTGGCCTCATCCCACTCTGTTACCTCTCCCCCTATATATATTTCCTCACAATACCTTAGTTCTTTTGCTAAGTTTCTCCAGTAAGTTCCAGCCCCCCTTGCCTATTTTCTATACCCCTACTTGCACTCATCCTGTTGACAAAAGACTCCTTTCTCCATTCCCATGTTGTTGGCTTAGTTCTTAGAATACATTCTGCTGCTTTGAACATACAGTATTATGTAGAGTTGTTATCCTACTCAATGATATGATTTTCTCTTAATCATACTTATTTTGTTTTTGACCAACAAATGTATTGGCTACGATGGCAAATGTTGCCCATCATATGCAAATTTTGCTATGGGTCGTTTAGAGCTATATATGTATAGCCATGGCTTTGTTTTAAAACTAAAGTAGTGTTATACAAATGATTTATAGATGAACTGGTAATTTCCACAGGTGAGCAGTGTGATTTTTGGTATACTACCAAAATCTATGTGATGATTATTTTGGTCTAATTTCATTGGCAAGCTTTTGTAAATCTAGTTATGCGTAAGAAATGTTATTGGGTAAATCTAATCAGTATGAGAAGTATAATAAGAAGAATCTTGAAGAAGACAATTTATACTTTGTAAATGAGTATGATACCTGTTGATTAAAACTATGAAACGATACTGCTGCCCTGGTGGCATAGATGGACAAAGTAGCCCTGACTATGGCCCAGGCAACCAGGGTTCAGTTAGCGGCTCGGGATTGGTGACCCTGTACTTTGTGGGAGGGCATTCAGTGATGATGGTCCCTAAGGGGAGGTGTGGTACAAACAGGGGAGTTGCCCTAGGATATAGTTAATAAGTTTGGGAGTGGGGATGGGTACGGGTGTCTATAGGGCATATAAAAGAAAGGATGTATGCAAGATGCAAAGATGGCTGAGCCCCCAGGATTCCTTTTGGATCCATAACTGGCACCAGCAACACAGGAGTAAGTCCAGAGGGTAGGATATTAGATGACAGACCTGGGATGGATGTGGGGAACTGTGGCACTAGGATGGTAAAACTGATATCAATGGGACCAAAAAAAGTATGAAAAGATACTGAGCTACGTTATATAGAGATTATAAGTTACAAAATCTGATTCCTGGTTGTTTTGAACCACACTTCTCAAAACGCCTGGTACAGGTGACTGTTTGAAAAATAATAATATATTGTTTAAAACCCCATATATTTCTAATACTTATATATACTTATATATGCTTATATACTCCTATATTACAATACTTATAATAAAAACATACAATTTCAATAGTTAAAATATGTAAGCTAAAAATAACTTCAAAGCTTCGCAGCTTTGCTACTAATGGACAGAAGCAGCTCATAAATGGTTCATCCCATGTATGGGTCCCTTCCAGTTATCTATGGTATGATCCAAGTTATTCTCATCGGGCGGCGCAGTGGTGCAGCGGTTAATGTTGTCGCCTCACAGCAAGAGGTTCACCAGTTCGATTCTCGGCTGGGGTGCCTTCTGTGTGGAGTTTGCATGTTCTCCCTGTGTTCGTGTGGGTTTCCTCCGGGTACTCTGGTTTCCTCCCACATTCCAAAGATATGCATCTGGAGCATTTCTCCCCGGGCCTCCGCTGAAAACAGGCTCTGTGGAACCTAGTCGGACTTTCCCGGTCAACAAATGATAAATAAATAAAATATGATTACTGACCATGAAATGAGTAAGGCCAATCTATACTAAATGAGATGGGTTATTTCAAGCAAAAAAAGGGAAGATGACTAGGTTTAAAATGGTCCACAAGGGCAGCTAGTCTAGTAATGAACTAGTATAGTAGCAGGGCTTTGAATCAATCCATGTAGGATATGTTGTTTAGATCTTCTATCCTTTTAGTAAGGTACCTCTGTGGATGTTCCAGTTGTTGCATGTGTCTGTTCAGAGACATGTCAGGAGCATTATATTCAATGTCTGGCCTAACGAGGGCTGAGTAAAGTAGACAATGACATCCCTAGATTTATACACAGTCCCTCTGTTTATAAACTGTGCAATATCAAAGAACTTTATTACAACAGACACATGTCGATCAATAATTATATCACTGTCCACGTAAGTTCCCAAATCCCCAACAACTGGGTCAACTCCTAGGGGCATATTTTCAATGTAGAAGTTCCCTGGGGTAGATGACTTCCCAGAGGATACAATAATGCATGGTTTGGCATTTGGTTTTAGTCAATGATTTGGCACCAGTTATTTATTTCAGACAAACCTTCCTAAAGGATGGCTAAGTTATTTGGGGATTCAATGACTGCTCCTAGCTTGCACTCATCTGCAAACTTTATCAGCCAGAGCACTTTGGCATTGGTTTTTACTTCAGAAAAGTGGATGTCAAGCAAGAGAGCTCCCAGCATAGAACTCTGGGTGAATGGTTAGTTTCTGGAGCTAACCTCCCCTATTTCAATTATCTGTGTCATAAATTTGAGCCAGTTGGCAATACAGTAAGTAACACAGTGGTTTATTCCCAATTAATTAAATTTTTTTACTGTGCCAAAGTGGGGAATTCATTTGCTTTGGTGACCTTTTCAAAAAATCTCCCAGGCAGATTAAGAATGATCTGCCCTTGACAAAACCAACCTGAGGTGGATGTAGTGCTTAGAGGTCCCATATGTCTTGACTAATTAATTTGATGATAAGTCTTTCTGTGGCTTTGTATATGAGGCTGGTCAGACTTATGGGTCTGTAATTGCCTGGGTCTGTGGAAGGTCCTCCCTTATACAGGGGAATCACTGCAGGTGTTCTCCATTCACTTCATACAAAATCTGAATGGAGACCGAGATTGTACAGTGTTGTTAAGGATGCAGCTAACTCTTGTTTCATTCTGTTTAAGATGCATTCAGAGATATTGTCTGGACCCTTTGATGCAGTTGTTTAGCTTTTGATAGCACTTTTAGCACTTGATCTTGTGTAATTGGTGGAGGCAAACCAGTTTCATGTATAGCTTTAGGGACAGATGGACAGGAGATCGGGGTGTAAAGTTAAAGCTAAATTTATCAGCCAGTAGATTCATTATATCTTCAGTCTCGATGTCGGCAGTATCATTCACAATCAGCTCAGTGCATTGCTGCATTGTGCTTGTGAGATTACGAACATAACTAAAAAATGCCTTGTGATTGTCTTTGACTTGGATAGCTATTTTAGTCTCAAACTTGGCTTTGGTGGACTTTATTAAGCTCCTGAATTATTTGTTTATTTCAGTGACAAGGGCTCTAACATTCTGGGAATTACTTTTCTTAGTTTTGGTCAAATTTATTTTCCTTTTATTAAAAAGCTTGTTGATATTATGGTTCTACCATGTTGGTTTGTTTCTGGCATTTCCCCTACACTTGTTCCTACAGGATACAGCTACATCTGTGCAACTGTTTACATGCTGTTATAGTGTGGTGATGTACATTTCTAAGTATTCCGTGGATTTAACTGGGCCTGGTGGGGATTTGAAGCTTGCCAACGTATCACTTGGGTCTATATTAGATCAGCGAATGCTTAAAAAAGCGACCGCTGATTGATCGACGTTATTTGTTCGAAAGTGGAAAATATCGAAGCAGCAGAAACTCGAATTTTTTCCTAGGGAAAGAATTCAGTTGTCCGTTTCTGTTGCTTCGGTATTTTCAGTGTTATGGTGGAAAGTTACCGGTCAGATTCAGGTAACTGTGCGATTGTGTGGATGTGAGTGTTAGGGCGATTTAGGTGAGTTAGGGTTAGGGCTCGGGTTAGGTGTGTGTGCGATGGAGTGGACATGAGGGTTAAGGCAGATTTAAGTGAGTTAGGGTTAGGGAGCAGGTGAGGTGAGTGTGCGATAGTGACAGACCTTAGGGTTAGGGTTTGGGTTAAGGTAAGTGGGTAGTTAGTGGTGTGTGCATAGTTTAGTGTAGGGTTAGGTATCAGATTTTAGGTGTATGTGTGTGGATTTCTGTTTGTCTGGTGTGCTTGTGTTGTGTGTATGTGTTTTGGATCAGCAATTTTTTTCCCTGGAAAAAAAATCGCTGATCTGACAGTTCGAGATTGTAAGCTTTCGCTTAAATTAGGTTGATCAATCAGCGTTCGCTTTTTTAAGCGTTCGCTGATATAATATAGACCCTATCACTTAGGAGAAAGTTGTTAGTCTTAAAGAAATTTCTAATGACACCTTGGGTTGAAGGGATCTCTGGTTTCAGTTTTATTTTGAAGGAGACTGCTTTATGGTAAGACTTAATAAGTGATGACGATATGCAAGGGATAGTGCAAGATGCTCTCATATTAATAATAAGAAGAGGTAAGAAACTCTTCCCCCTAGTGGGTACTCTGACTAATTACTCCAGGGCATTTGTATTGACAAAGTCCAAGAATCTCTGTGCTTGTGCACTAGTGGTGCTGTAGGTTTCCCAGTCTAAAGCTGGATAGTTTAGATCACCACGAAAATGGTACTGAGTTTAATGCTGAGTGATTTTAATTCCTGTAGATAGGCATTGTGTTTTTCTGTTGTCATATTGGGAGATCTATAGCTTATTTATAGTACGTGACCTTTCTGATGCTTATTTGGGCATGAAGCAACTCTAGTACATCATGCTGCTTTACTAGCCTTGATGTGAGTCTCTTCTGGATGCACATCAATACATCTCCACCTTTTCCCCGTCCTCTGCAGTAGCTGGTCTAATATGTTAAAGGCACTGGTTGAATTATTGATCAGTAACACCTTCATATTTTCCTTCATTATGTTGGTAAGTTTATTACACTGGCATTGCCAATTAAAGGCAATATGGGGGGGTAATGTTTTTTGCCAATAATTGAAACCTAAGACAGGACAGAAGCAGGATATCCCTGGTGAAGCAGTGTGGTCTGTCGATCATATCCTCCCAGGCTGACAAATATTGGATCCCCTTTGAATGACACCAGAAACAAAGCCAGTTATTGCAGTCAATTATCTTTTGCTCATATCGCAGCATCATCATTGGAGAAGGCAGAATGCTGTTCAGTGCTACGCCCATTCCTGCCTTGGGCACTAAGACTGACAGCTTCATCATGTGTCTCTTCTTATAATCCGGGGAGGTTCACTTGAAGTTATTGACACCGGCATGCACTATAACAAAGTCATATTGTTACTTGTTGTTCAGGAACTTCAGTGCATGCATGAATTGATGGATCCTGGCACTCTTCGTGCAACTAATGGTCACCCCTTCCTCGCTCAGCCTGGTAATAGACAATTATATATGCCTTACAATGGAGTCACCTATAACAGGAATGCTTGATTGGGTTGATGCCTGCCTTACCGGCTCAGCATCAGTGACTTTGGGATTCCTTGTGCTATATGACGATTAGGTTAATGGTGGCCAACCCATGGTTCAACAAGAGAGACTATCACAATATTGCACACAAGAGTTGCAAACATGCAACTCAGATAGATTTCCTCCAAAAAAGAAAGGACACTGGGGTATAATCAGCGATTGCAAAGTCATCCCCTTTGAAACAGGCAGCCCACAGCATAAATCACTGGTTGCCACAATCAGCTGTGTGCAGTGGTCAGAGAAATCTGTCAAGTTAACTGGGATTAAGCTGAATACCTGAAGGTTAACTGGAGAAAAATCACAAGAGTCCAAGTAAATACAGAAGGCTCTAACATCTCAGGAATAAGAGGAAATAGATGGAGTTGCTAAAGAGAGACAGTGCCACACAACAGCATGTGTGAGGACAATATATATATAGCTTAGCCAGGTATGAAAATAAGGTACAAAAGGAAAGCTAGTGGTAAAATGCAGAAGTCTGGGAAGTCATCAAAAGAATGAAGGAGTGCAGGAAAAAGTGGGAGATAGAAAAAGCAAATCAGACTAAAAACAAAAAATGAATACTGATTGCCTAACAGAAGACACTATGAGAGCAGTTGCAATAGCAAAGAACAAAGCATCACAGGCTCTTTATCAGCTTCTAGGAAAGTGTCACAGCAGAAGGCACAAAGAAACTCTATCAGATTCAAGGAAGACTCCGAAAGACAAAAAGGATAATCATCAGAAACCCTTCGTAAGGGACGCCAGCAACCACCTGCTCAACATTCCACATGAAATCAAAGACAAATGGAAGTCTGAGGGTAGAATCTGAAAGTATTGCTACTCAATGCTAGACGTCTAACCCTCAAAATGCACTCACTCGAGGCACTCCTTAAAATGGAGAAAATCAACATCTGTACAGTGACAGAGACCTGGTTCAAGGCTCCATAGAGTACCCCTGCATTACCAGGCTATAATTCATACCACACCTTTTGGCCACCTAACCTGGACCGAAACACTAAAGGTGGAGGCGTGTCCATATTCATTATGGATATCCACACATCCAGGCTAGTTGCTCAGCATAATGCATCTGAGATTATCCAAGTGCAACTAACTCTGGGCAAGACTGCAATCCAAATTGTAGCTTGCTACAGATCCCCCACCATGCCCCAAGATTCCCACTCCTTATTTCTTGATACACTGGAAAATATTAGGGTACAACTTAACACCCTAATAATGGGTGATTTCAACTACCCCACCATTAACTGGGAAAACTACTCATGTACCAACTCTTGTGATCATCGGTTTCTGGAATTCATAAATTCCATTGCCTTGGATCAACTTATCCACACCCTAGACCTAGACCTAGTTATTACCAACATGGGCAAACAGTGCTCCACACCAGAGGTCAATTCCTCGTTGGTCAGATCCGACCATAAGCTAATCACTCTTGACATCCACATCCCTCCCCCACCCCCCATTAGGGAAACCACTGTAAAAAATTTCTCCAAAGCCAACTTCACGCTTCTTAAGACAGAAGTGTCAAACTTCATGACACACATGCTGTCTGCAAACAGCTACAGTTAACTTTGAACCTAACACCACTCTTAAGTATTCAACTGTGGTACCACCTTTAACATTCTTGTAAGAAAAGCGCAGTCTGGGTCTGAACTGTCTGCAAACAGCTACAGTTAACTTTGAGTATGTGTCTACCTGTTTGAGCCAATATTCATTTTCCCCTGGAGAGCACACTGCTTTGGTTGTAAGCAGCCCCCCCACCACCACCACACACACACATCTTCCACTTTCTCTTATTCCCTTCTGTTAGCAAATAGTATCCATAACTGATTAATACTGTGTGTTTGTAAATTTAAACTATGACCACAGTAGCCTACTGATACAATGTTATCCTGTTTCTTCACCTGAGAAATTAAGAAATGACTTACAGTTTCAGAGCAGTCCCTGGTCAATTGTGATTGTTTCTTAACACATACTTGTCTTTGCTTTGGCTCATTAGCAGCAGTACAAAGAACTGCCTGCTCACACCCTTGTTCTCCCCTCCCCCTTCCCTGTTTATTACCTTAAGACAATCCCAAAGTTAATAAATATTACCTGTGGCAGGCACCATTTTTAAAACTACAATCCAGTCTGCTACAGGCCCCATTAAGGCTCAGTGTCTCTCCAGTAAGTGTTTTACAACTGTATATGCCTACTTTTGTTGAATTGTATTAGACATTTTACAACTGTATATGTTTATGTTGAATTGTGTTAGACATCTAATATGATTTATGCTTTATTATTAGATGTTACTATGGCATGCTAGCATTTGTATGCACCAATTTATTTTTTAGTATAATAGTATGTATGGTCTATTTTCATAGCTGCACCTTGTTCACTAATGTTATTCATGTAATTGTGTTGTGTGTAGACAGCTCATACTGGTGTCTAATTATTTCTATATAATTGTGCAGTTACTGGTGGATAGAATCACATTAGAGAACCACGACAGATTGCTGCTCGCTATATTTTTATCTGTGACTGCATAACTGTCTGGGGTTTCTTTTCTAATGTTCTTCCAATTGGCTCAGTATCTGCATATACTAAGTAGTTGGTGCATGGCATTGTCCTGCATGCGGTAGCTATTTGCTCAGTGTGTTTTTTATAATCTTTATAATATATATTTACCATCTCAAAAGTGCTTACTCCTCTCTGTACTCTTCTTTTCTAGACCTAACACCACTCTTAAGTATTCAACTGTGGTACCACCTTTAACATTCTTGTAAGAAAAGCGCAGTCTGGGTCTGAACTGTCTGCAAACAGCTACAGTTAACTTTGAGTATGTGTCTACCTGTTTGAGCCAATATTCATTTTCCCCTGGAGAGCACTCTGCTTTGGCTTGTAAGCATCCCCACCACACACACACACACATACACACACACACACACACACACACACACACACAAACACACACACACACACACACACACACACACACACACACACACACACACACACACACACACACACACACACACACACACACACACACACACACACACACACACACTCATCTTCCACTTTCTCTTATTAGCAAATAGTATCCATAACTGATCAATACTGTGTGTTTTTAAATTTAAACTATGACCACAGTAGCCTACTGATACAAGGTTATCCTGTTTTTCCACGTGAGAAATTAAGAAATGACTTACAGTTTCAGAGCAGTCCTTGGTCAGTTGTGATTGTTTCTTAACACATACTTGTCTTTGCTTTGTGATTGTTTCCAGCCCCTCATACGAGCAACTAACAGGGTCTCTACCCGCTTCGCTCCCCACCCTGCCCCCTATTCCCTCCCACCCCTGTTGGTCCCACCTTTATTGCACTCATACCCCTCCCATCTTTCCAATAGCCAACCACAGCGCTAACACAACACTACCTCCTCCATCTTCCCACTACTATCACACCTCCTCAACTAACATGTACAAGCTTACCTTTCCTATGCTCACTGCATGCACTCTCCTTGCATATCATACATCCTACCAAAGTTTCCATCATTCCCCCACTCAGCCACTTACCACTGTACTACTACTCACACCACCACTCATGTCTCACCCACACTCAGCTCCCCTCCCACCAGCTCAAGAACCATCCCTATCCACCCCCCACATATTCTACCAACTATATTACTCAAACATAAAGCATCCCTACAACTTAACATAGTAACCCTCCCACCATACCTATTACCCACAGAGCACAATCATAAAGTTTCCCATATAAACAAACACATTCAAAAACTGAGAAAACTAATAATCTCATGCATATCAAAACTAGCCCTAAGTGGAGACATCCACCCCAACCCTGGCCCTACCATCTCCAACCCCAATCCTCATAATCAGACTAGAAACCACAACTTCTCCCATATTACAGCCAATAGAAAGCCAAGTGACTTCCTTCTACTATGCCTAAATATTAGAAAAATATTCAACAAAGTCCATGAACTCCATGCCACCATAGACTTGTACTCCCCAGATATAGTCATCCTGATAGAAACCTGGCTAAAACCTCACATTACCAGTGAGCAAATACTCCCTACAGGTTACGGCATACTAAGAGTAGACCGGCTAAACAAAAAAGGAAGTGGTGTAGCTATAATATTTAAACAGCATCTAAACATCCAGATCTTAAAATCATCAGCTCCACAAATAGGCAATGAAGAAATAATATATACCAACTTCAAAATTAACTAAAACAAAACCATCAACATAATTGGATGCTACTTCCCACCTGGCCAAAATATCCCTCCCCTAGAAAACCTCCTCAGCTGGTCTACACACCATCTCCCCCAAGAAACTATCGTCTTAGGTGATTTCAATATTGACTGGCAATCATGTTCTGGCAACAATCCAACCCATCATGTACACCTTCATGGCTTCACTCAACTAGTCCAGTCACCAACCAGGATAAATAAAAACTCCACCAAGCACACTACCCTGGATTGGATACCAGTCAGTAAGAGCCCCCAGTCATATATAACAGGCTGCTTATCAGATAGCCTCAGTGATCACTCCCCAACATTCCTACTCAAAAAATACCTATACCAAGCTAAACCTGTCATCTACCATCAAATACGTAAAAAACTAAACTTTAACCCCCTCACATTCATCTCATCCCTCAAAGAATGTAACTGGCATCCCCTAAAGTGATGATGCAGTTGAATTTTTTAATACTAACTTCCTGAACATCCTTAATTACCATGCCCCCATAAGATTTTCCAGAACCAAAGCACAACCCTCCCCATGGCTATAGAAAACCACTAAGTCAGAAATGAAAAACAGGGATAAAGCCTAGGAGCACTGGCGCAAAACCAAAACCCCCTCAGCTAGACAGAAATTCCTAGAACTACGCAATAGAGTCAAAAAGCTAATAAAACAGGACAAATTCCAATACTACCAGTCTGCCCTAGACTCCTCACAACACAGCCCCAAACAATTCTGGTCCTCCATAACCTCCATCCTCCACGCAGGTAAAGTCAGTATCCCTCCCCTAACATCCCTCACTCCTCAGAAAATATTGCTACCTCATTCAAAACACACTTCACCCAAATCATACTATCACTAGCTAAACAACACAACCCCCCTCCCCTCCAACCCACACCTTAAACTAGTAATCTCCCCACTGCCTTCTCTTTTTCTCCTGTACCTACCTCCAACATAAAAAAACTCTTAACTAAACTTAAACCCACCAAATTAGCAGCAGACAACCTCCCAAGTGAATACCTACAAATCGCAGCTGATGCTCTGGCCTACCCAGTATCCATCTTGATTAACCGATCTCTGTCAGAAAGTTATGTTCCCACACTGTGGAAAGTATCACATATAATTCCCCTCCACAAAGGCGGAACCTCCACAGAACTAACCAATTACCACCCCATAGCTATTCTCTCTCCACTCTCCAAAATACTAGAGAGATGCATACACTCTCAGGTCTCAGACTACCTCCTTACTAACAACCTCCTTTCCAGTACTCAGCATGGTTTCCGACCAAACCATAGCACCACCACTGCCTTACTCTCCTTTACTAACACTATCCTTCAGCATAAAAACAATGGCTATCTCTCCTCTGCTTCTTTCCTAGACCTATCTAAAGCATTTGACATGGTCCCACACAAACAACTTATCTCTGTCCTCAATAACCTATCCTTCTCACAATCGGTCACCAACTGGTTTCAGAGTTACTTGTCTGACCGCCAACAGTCCGTTGTATGGCAGAATGACATATCTCCCCAACTACCTCTCTCCATAGGGGTTCCCCAAGGATCCATCCTTGGACTCCTACTCTTCTCTGTTTACACCAATAATCTGGCCTCTGCCACCAAACATGGCACACTCATACAATACGCAGATGACTCGACCATCATCTGCTCAGCCCAATCCCTACCAAAACTGCAAAAAGTCACACAGAAAGCCTTTTCCTCTGTTGAAACATGGTTATCCAATGCCCGATTAATACTCAACTCAAACAAAACTAAACTACTCATCTTCCAACCCACCAAACATACTCAAAACAACTCTCACTTTAACATCACGGCAAAAGACAACACCACTATATATCCAACTGAACGCACCAAATTGCTAGGAGTGGAAATAGACAATAAACTAAAATTTGACATTCACATATCCATGACCATAAAAAAGTCCACAAAAAACTAGGAGCGTTATACAGAAATAAGCAATTTCTCACCAAAGCAGCAAAGATTTCAATAGCAAATTCCCACCTTATCTCCACCCTACTTTATGCCTCTCCAAAATATACCAACCTAAGGCAATGTGATCTAAACAAGCTAGAGACCTGCTACAACAAAATCGCCAAATTCGCCACAGGAGCATCCTACCATAGTCACCACTGTCTCTCACTTGCTGAACTGGGTTGGCTTGAACTCCCTCACCTCCTTCAGTGGTATCAACTCTCACTCACCCAAAAACTAGTAAACCATCCACTAAATGTCCCATCCCTCCAGAATCTACTCCTACCCTATCGCACCACCAGACCACTAAGATCCAGCAGCAAAAATCACTTGCAGATCACTAAAGCCAATAACTCTGCTGGTGAAGCACTATTCTCTTGCACCATAGCCAAATTATGGAACTCACTCCGACCCACAAATACCTCCATACCATCATGCATCCACTTCAAAACTTTACTAAAAGCACAACTAAAAACATGCTGGCTATGCCCTTGCAACTCCCACTCTAATATCATCCACCCCATCCAACCACTACCTTTCTTTCCACTCCACTAACTGCCTTGATTATAGCAAGCTCAGATGTTCATAAGCCAGTACTTATTATACAGCACAAACTTCTTCTTCTTGTAACATTTGTTAATGTCTGTTATGCACTTCACAGATAAAGATTCTAGTTGTCTACTGATGTACAATGTTCTTCATCTGTAAATATGTTGTAAGTAAATGCTATGTAAATTGTTAATCGCTATGTAATCCAATGTAAATACTGTCTGTTTATTTTAACTGTGGAGCTTTTCTCCCCGGGCCTCCGCTGAAAATGGACCTACGTCCAGTCGGACACTCCCGGTCAACAAATTTAAATAAATAAATAATAAATAAATAAACATGCTGACGGATAATAGAGGTATGATTGCTGAATCCTACGCAAATGCACTTTATAAGTACTTACACAAGAGCATGGATCGTGCAATCCCTAACAGAACCAAGATGCTATCCTCTAAAAAAAGGAAGCCAATCTGGTGGTCCCCTGACATAAACAAACTCTACAACAGAAGAAAGAAACTGTTGCAAAAAAGAGTAAAATCCAATGATTGGAAAAACTACCTGGTCAGCCTCAGTAAGAAGCTGAGATCCCTCATAAAATCCTCCAAAGCTAGTTACAAAAACAAAATCACCACTGACTCTAAAGACAACCACAAAGCATTCCATAGCTATGTCAAGAATCTCAATAGCAACACTCAGATCTGCTCTGAGTTACAGCACAATGGCACTAAATATACAGAACCAACTGATATTGCCAACATCCTGGCAGATAGGTTCAGTGCTAACTTTACCCCCCTCTCATCCCCTAAAGGGCCTATCGCTATACCGGAAGAATGCAAAGTTCCTGTAATCACTGCTGCACAGGTAAAAAAAACACATTCTCCAAATACAAGAACACAGCTTCCATGGGACCTGACAACATCCCAGGCTGCGTTCTACATGAACTACAGAACAAACTGGCACCCCACCTAAGTACCATGTTCAATCATATCCTCACCTCAGGCTATGTGCCCACTGAATGGCACACAGCGACTGTTATCCCACTCCACAAAGGGGGAGCCACCACGGACTCCAGAAACTACCGCCCCACTAGCCTGACGAGCCTGGTCTGCAAGGCTATGGAACGTATCATCATGGAACTTATAAACAATGACATTGGTAATCTCCAAACTCAGGACCCCACCCAGTTCAGGTTTGTAAAAGGCAGATCATGTCTCCTAAACCTGATAGACTTCTTTGAAGCGGTCACCAAAGCCATAGATGAGGGTAAGGTGGTTCACACAGCCTATCTAGATCTCGTCAAGGCTTTCAACACCATCCCCCACTCTGGAATTATAGATAAACTCACTAAACTAGGTATAAATCCCTATGTCACAAGATGGGTTGCCAACTGGCTCACTGACAGAACCCACACTGTGAAAGTAGCAGACTCCAAATCCAACTTCAGACCAGTGACAAGTGGAGTACCACAGGGTTCAGTCCTGGGTCCTCTCCTGTTTGGTATCTACTTCTCTGAAGTACAGGCTAACACAGAAGTTCTTTGGCTGATGAAGTTCGCAGATGACTGCAAACTAGGAGCCATTATCAAAACTCCAAAAAATGTGGACATCCTACAAAAGGGCCTCACTGAGACAGATGCCTGGTGTCAAAGCCATGGCCTCAAGCTCAATGCCAAAAAGTGCATTGTCATCCCTTTTGGTAAAAACAATGTACCCATGAACTACCACATGGGCGCTAGTCTACTTAACACCAAAAGTGTGATAGGAGACCTTGGGACACAGGTGGACAGTAGTCTTTCCTTTGATAATCACATCACCACAGTACTCAGGAAATCCTTCTATGTGGTACACCTCATCACAAAAGGTTTCTCATCCAGGAAAAAAGAGATTATTGTTCCCCTCTACTCGTCACTCATTAGACCCATTATAGAGTACAATGCCCCTTTTGGTATGTACCTCACAAGACATCTACAACAACTGGAAAGGCCACAGAAATACCTCACAAAGAGGATTACTGGCCTCAAACAGATGCCCTATGCAGACCGTCTCAAAAAACTGCAGCTTTATTCCATCACATATTGCCTACTCAGAGGTGATCTCTGCCTAACACACAAAATTATGCCAAATCCAGAGCTTTTGGACTTGCTCCAGTTAAAGAAATCCCAATCCCTCCAAGTTACATGCTCTTGGGACATAAACCTTGTCACCACAATAAACAGAACATGCTGAAGGGATAGATTCCTGTCCCAGAGACTTCCCATACTCTGGAACAAACTACCTATCTATATCAAACAAAGCTCCTCATTAGCACTCTTCAAGAAAAATTTTGATGACTGGATGGGAAATAGGAAATTCACCCCGGGATCACTTCTGTGGCTCTGCTCAACAGTGGCACAAGAAAATAATTTTCTTGGGTGGCGAAAGCCAGGGTACCTTTTGGCTAGGCTTATATAGGCCCTATGGTCAATAGAGTAGTACCTACCTATGAACCTATGAACCTAAGTATTTCCAGCAGGTTCTAAATGAAGAAATCCCCACAGAAACAGTTCTGCCCCAGACACAGCCTATGATTAGAAGAAGAAGAGGAGTCCACCATAGAAAAAGTAAGAACAGCACTAAGGAAAATGAAGTCAGAGAAAGCAGCAGGCTCAGATAAATTCAAGGGAGATATGATCAAAACGTTCCATTAGGGGAGAAATGGCTGCAGAGGGTACTCATAGCAGTACAGACTGAAAAGTGTATGCCAGATGATTGGAGAATAAGCACTGTAGTTCCAGTGTACAGGAACAGAAGGCAGTATAAGGGTTTTAAACTCCTTGTTATACTGCATGACAGTTCTGGGCAGAGCGATTGATATATGAATAAGCAGATTATCCAAAAAGTAAGATGGGAAATGAGCAGTTTGGATTCAGAGCAGGATATAGAGCAATTAACCCAATATTTCCAGATAACAAGAAACTAGAAATGAGGCACAAGTCATTCTGGGCATTCCCAGCGTTTAAGAAAACATATAACAAGATCCCAAGAAAGCTGATCTGCGCAGTCCTTCATTGTTACAAGCCCCAGAAACATTGATAAAATTAGTGCAGGCTATGTGCAAGGAGCCAATGACACTAGTATGAATAATATCTGGACTCATAGAAGGGTTCCCAGTGGGAGTGGGTATGCATTAGGGTCAGCTCTGAGCCCAAGGCTGTTCATACTGGTGATGGACTACATTAGTAAACAGGTTAGTGTGGACGGGTCAACAAAGCTGCTATGTGCAGATGAGGAATATAGTGAAATAGGTTAATAGCTTTCAAGTATCTGGAGAAGGGAAGTATGAATGAGGAGGTCAAAGCTAGAATCAGGGGGGCTACAGCCAACTGACATAGAGTATCAAGAATAATGTGTGACAGAAGAATGCCAAAAAAAGCTGGAAGTAAGGTGTTCAAAACAGTAGAGCAACCTGTATTAGTGAATGGTACAGAACCATGGTTAGTGAAGGCAAAGCAGTTGAGGAAGCTAGGGGTGGTGGAAATGAAGTGTCTGAGATGAGTGGTAGGATGCGCACCATGGGGCAGATTAGGAAATGAGGACATCAGAGCAGAATCCCAAGTAGTTCCTATAGCAAAGAAAATCAAACAGAAAAGATCATGGTAGTTCAGGCACATGTGTAGGAAAGGAGACAGTAATCTGGTGAAGAAGATTTGGGACAGACAGGAAGAAGCCAAGGGGAAACAATGGCATCCAACAAAGAGGTAGATGGATTGTGTGAGAGAGCCCATGTGATAGTCAGGCATGACTGTTAAAGAAGGCAGAAGAGTGGCATTGAACTGAGAGAGATGGCAACATTTGATGTGACTCCATGATCCCATGTAGAAAAACAAGAAAAGGGGGTTGATGATGTTGCTGATCTTAATATATAAATCTATATTTTACATAGCTACATTATGCTTGAGATTTCTGTATTTATTTATGTTTATGTATGTGTGAATTTCTATATTTGTCGATCCATATATTTCTATATATAATATGTACACACACACAGATATATATTTATATATATCTATATATATATATATATATATATATATATATATATATATATATATATATATATATACACACATACATACACACACAGAAAGACACACACACACAAACAGGACATAGACACACACACACACACACACACACACACACACACACACACACATACACACACACACACACACACACCAGAAATCCCTTCTGATGCTTTAGTTAAGGTAGTATAAGTGCAATGTTTGATGACTATTGTAACAATATGATATTGCTGGTATGTCAGAATCATATTTGAAGTACTTTGTCTTGAAATGTTCATTTGTTATATTTTTAAGCCTTGCATTTCATCACACAATATCAATCTTATGGTGTTAATAACTCACAAGGTTTAATGGCTAGTCATTAGTGGCATTCACTTTATATTGTAAAATGTATTATCATTGTGCTGAAACAACAATTAAATTGAAACTGGTAATGTTTCTTTTGATTTCCAGAACTTTCCTCAATTCGGCAATGGCTGCATACACCAAGGCACAGCACCCAGCTTGGGGTGAAGGTGGATGTTGTGCATAAATTAGAAGCACTGTGAAATACTGAGTATGATTACATTTATGCAAACTACAACATTTCAGGCCATGCTAAATAGCATGCAAAGTTAATAATGAGTTACCATATCATAGAACTAATGCCAATTATATAGTCATATACACACAAATGAACATTAATCTGTATACTTCAATGCACCTTAGAGTGGTCAGTCTGCAATTGTTTGCAAGGTTAGCAGCAACTGAATGAATGTGGCTTCCATGAAATTGACTTTCTGCTGAGAGTGTCATAGTGGCATACTTTCAGAAGCAAATCAGTAGATCAATAGCCGACCCCTACCCCTCCACACTCACTATGGATCCTCTGAATGTACCATTTCAAGAATGTTCAGCATGGTTGTAACAAATTCCTTTCAAACTTCAACACCTTACCCATCTTTAAGCAAAAGCATACACCACAATAGCTGTTTTCAGGACTGATACATTCTTCTACTTTACAGTAGTTTTGTAATTAATGATTCTCCAAGCCCAGTAACATATTTGCACAGTAACATGCTGTGCATTTTCCAAAAAAGATACTGGATGGGTTCAGAAAATGAAGCACTGAAGAGGTGGGAAGGGTTGACATAAATTATAACATTTATTAATGATTATACTATAAACAGTAAATACAAAACTGCTTTCAGGCATGATGCATACACAAATGGCATTAATAAGCAACTTTCTTTTTTTCTTATTTTTTTCTCACATTTCCACAGCCCCTGAGGAGACCCAATATAATTGCAAAGAGCTCCAGCAGAGAATGGTCAGGGTGATAGTGTGGTTGTAAGTATGAGAAATACTGAATAATATTAAGAAATGTAAAAATATGTACATTTTAAGATGATACCCCTCATTAATACAGTACTGGGTTTCATTTTGGTAAATTGTCAGTCAGATCATGAAGCCACAATTATTACACAAAACAGTGATATTAATGTAAATGTATTATACAGAACTACTAAAGTGGAAGGAGCCTTAGCATATCAGTAATGACTAATTCAGACTGAAAGCATTACCTGTCACTGAAACAGTAGGTATCACTTTTTAATGCTGCAGTAAATTATTGTACATTATTTATGACATGACATTTCTCAAAATAAAGCATTGAGTAATTTATATTACAGAACAAACAGTAATAACAAGTAACATCAAGAAGTAGTTATCAGAATCCATCATTGCATTACTACATGCAAAATATGTAACAGTGCTGAATAGCAATTCATAGTTAAATGAATAAACCATTAATTTCCTGTTATAAAATAAACTGCAGTTTCTTCGTATCTCTTATTAGGATATTTCATGTCTCCATTTTCTTCTCTCTGTCTCTCTTTTTTGCTCTCCCTTTTATGTTACATTTTTTACAGGTCCAGATGGTCCAGGAGCAGATCAGCCACAGGCATCCTAGGTGAGGGAATGCTCATCACATTCCCTCACCAGCCCAGGGATATATTTGAATGGTGAGGGCTGTGGCATCACCCCATGAGCATCCCATTGCAAGGCAGTTTAATAAGCTATGAACACCATAAGCTTCTGGGTCTGGTTGAGGCAATGGTTAAGAAGGCTGGGGAAGGGTACCTGCAACCATCACAATATGTCTTCTAGCAGGTATAAGACTCACCAATCCAGTTGACTATGACTATTGAGCCACCAGAGGCCTCCTCCCCCATACCATTTGGATCCTCCCTTCAGGTCCATCACAGAGGGGCATAACTGAGGTCCCTCAGACAGAGGTAGAATCTGATTCACACAATTCTACCTCCTCCATTTTGTAGCTGTCTGCCATCTGTATATGTCATCCTTCCCCCAACTTCAGCCCACCACAGTACTCCTGTATGTTTTGTCACTCCCCCCAACTTCAGCCCTCCACAGTGCTCCTGTATGTCTCATCCCTCCCCCCAACTTCAGCCCTCCACAGTGCTCCTGTATGTCTCATCCCTCCCCCCAACTTCAGCCCTCCATAGTGCTCCTGTATGTCTTGTCACTCCCCCCAACTTCAGCCCTCCATAGTGCTCCTGCATGTCTTGTCTGTCATTTATGTTTCTGTCATCCTTCACTGTTCCTAAACCTCCTTCCTACACTCTCTACCCTTAGTCCTTCACCAACTTTCTTCTTAAAATTTGGAAAATGGAGGTGGAGTCTTACCTCCAAAAAACATAGTGTCACTCCTTTTGCATCTCCTCCAGAACAAGTTTGTGTGTCCCTTGTCTTTTCTCTCCCTTATTTTCAGCTTTCATATATTTTCAAACTTATAAAAGCCCAAGCATGGTGTCTAAATAAGCACACCCTTTACACTGAATAGAAGAACCTTGGAGCAGTTTAAGTCAGCTACAGGCAGCAGCACTCAGCTCTTATTAGTGCAGCTTCTCTCAAAGATCCACTCAGGCTCATGCCTGCCAACACCTGCTGAAAATGCCCAAATGCAATCATCCAATCATCATTTTACATATGTATGGCTTCATTTCCTCATAGCTACAGTAATTTGTATTCTTTTTATGTCAACGTAGACGTGAAACTACTGTGCATGTTTCATCACAAGGCTGAGATCGTCTGAAATCACAGCTGCTTGTCCCCACATAGTTCATTTAAATACAGGTTCAGCTCTGCTACTTGCAAATCCCTGCTATGTCTGTGAAAATTGTGAGGCTACAGATCACACCCTTCATTTTTCTACTTTATTGAACTGGCAGCACTTTTTTAATTTTTTTTTTAATGCAGACTTTACATTATTCAATTAATTAGTGATGTTTCTTAATAACAAGCATTTTAATTTTTAAATGTCTTTAACTGTGACTTGGATTTTTCAGTTGGACAACCATGGTACCAGCTCAGCAGGAGACAGTGAACAAAGTCTTCTGTGATCTCAGCAATTGATTTGACTTAATACTTCAAATAAGCTTAATAAGCCAATCAGAAAGCCTTACAGTGGGTCCTAGAATGCTAGAATAGGCAAAACAATAACTTGAAAGTAGGAGACAGAGGATTACATTAAATGGAATTCACTGATTTGGAAAGATGGCGACAAGTGGATTACTACAGAGAGTTTTTCTTAGATTACCACAAAGAATTGTTGCTAGGTCATCAAGCACCCTGTAAAGATCCTCAGACTGTTGCTCCTGCAACTCAAACTTGAAGAGCAAAACAAAGAAAATAAAAGATTGAAGTGCCAAAAAAAAAAAAAACTTATCGACTCCTGCAACTTTAGCAAGCTGCTTGCTAAAACTAACAAGCAGCTTGCTGCATTTATTACCACATGCTCACTTTACACATTGTTTTAGCTCTCTTCAGCCCAGCCATAAATGTGGTATCACATTCATTTTTGAAGCCATGATGTCCTGGGGACCTAATAAACCAGTGCTGGTGTTACACTCAATTACTATCACCACATAAGAGCGGTCATTTTGTATCTTTGTAAGTGATACTGTGGGTGATCTGGAAAAAACTTCTTTTTTTTTTTTTTGCAGATAGAGTGATGTCAAGGAGTAATACACTGGAAGAAAATGAAAAGTTGTCAGTAGGTTTTGTAAAACTGAAAGAACAATCTAATACCACCTTAAATTCAGAGCAAACGATTCAACAGTGCATTAGGAAAGCTAAATCCCAGGAAATAAGGAAGGACACAGTAGGAAAATAAGCAGAAGCAACAGCAAATAAGGAAAAGTGCCCAGGACCAATAATTTCAGATAACCTAAAGATAAGCAGGCATTGAGAGAGAGCAAAAGAAGTCATGTCAGAATACTAGCATTTAAAAGAAGATTTCCATATGGTATATGCTATATAGTTGAGATAATTACCCTTCATAAGAACACAGAAAAGAAAGAAGCAGTTCAGAAAGGGGTAATAATGGATCATGGCATGAACCTTTTTTTTCTTTTTTTTTTCCATACTTAAAGACCATCCAATCCTGTCATTGAATAATGTTGAGAACCTTTTCACATGACAGCATCAAACAGCAGCTATCATGGTTTTTACTGCCCTGTTAGCCACACATGGTGACTTAGCATTGGCATTCTCACTGTTTACTGTGGACACGTACATACATTTTGACATATGGCAGTTTCTGGCTACAGTGTCCAACCACACAGCTTCATGGACATGCACATTTAGGTCCTTGTACTGACCTTACTATATGACATTAGTACATATCCCTCAACCTTTTATCACAAAAAAATCTAGATAAACCCAAAAATACTGGAGGCACAAAGCCGCAAAAACAGGGACAAATTTTAAATATTACTTTTATAAACTTAGAAAGTTGCTAAAATAAAAGGTCGTGTGTTACTATGCATTTTCTTAAGGATATGAAATCTCAAACTCAAATGCCTGTCATTGTTTAGTGAATTTAATCATCAATGATTTACTACAAAAATCCAGAAAAAACACAGATTTTATGAGGAACAGACCAAAAATATGAGGTAAAAATCTGGATAACTGAGAGGTATTCAGTAATGCATTAGACCAAGCTATTTCCCCACTCTCCCTCCCTCCGTCCAGGATAAGTAAGCTTGAATGGCTTATTCATTCACACACTTTCCTGCTGGCTATTATAGCCATTGAGCTGCTAATCAGGACCAGGTCTGTGCTGTATCCAATTACACCACAGAGCAAGTCACTCAAAATTCACATCAAGGGAGATGAGAAGAGTTTAGCATCCTGTTCTTAAGGAAGAAGCCAGGTAAGTGTCAGTGTATGTAGAATGAGTCATGACAAAATATGGTGAGTCCTTAGACTCCAAGTGACTGTTATACTTTGAAAGCAAGCCATTTTTAGTTCCAAGCAGAGTGGCTTTTGGTAGAGGACATAACGGGCAGTAATTTAACAGAAAGAATAGCTGATAATTAAATCACATCTCCAAAAACAGTAGTTTTAGTTATAGCAAAGGAAATTAAAAATATATGAAACAGATAAAGACAATTCATATGATGCAGGGGAAAAATTAAATAAGGTGCAGATTAGGTAGCATCTACAGATTGCCCAATATATAAGGAAATGTGTAAAGTTGCTGGGTCAAGTACACCGGATATAAAATCCATGTATTTTTGTCTTTCTTTCTTTCTTTCTTTCTTTCTTTCTTTCTTTCTTTCTTTCTTTCAGGGTGAAAGAGGTAGTACACTCACCTTTGGTGCAGAACTCTGTGGTTCTGCTCCCACATAAAATAGATCAATTGTTGAAACTGCAATGCAGCAGAAGGTGGGTGTTACACTCCTGAGTGTGTCGTCCTTCAGATCAGACGTTAAACAGAGGCCTCGTCTAATTGAGTTGGCTGTAGCTTACCTAGATGTAAAAGATCCCCTGGCACCTATCAAAAAGAGCAGGGAACGTTCCCCAATACCCTGGCCAAATTTCCCCCAGTAGTATAACTACCACCTTAGGTCTCCCCTGAAAAGAGGCTACTAGCCTTGTCGTACTAACCTGGTCAACAAAGTATTAATAAATGCATTTTTAATAGATGTAACAGAAACTGTTAAAAAACAGTTGCAATGAAATCTGTGAACAAGAGATGACATCATATCATATAAAATACAATTCCTTTGTTATATTATTTATGCCACGTAAGAAATAATTTAGAAAGTTTTCTTACCTAGATAAAATCAGATTATTTGCACAAACTTGCTCTTAATTCTTCACTATGTATTGTCTTGAAGATGGCTTGAAAATGTCATGTGCTTCTATGCAAAAAACATACTGTATAAATCTCACCTTATCTCATTAAATGATTAAATCTGTTTGAACTATGACCTCAGCTAATTAGACAGAAGTTACGTTTAGGAACTTTTCTATGCCATGCAGGTATACTTGTTTGTCTAGGGGCCACAGGTTTTGCACATGAAGAGTACCATGAATCAGGTTTTCTTTTCAAACATTTCTTGGCTAAGCCTAGACATAGAAAGCAGAACTCTACATGGCACCGCACACATATCACATATTTACACGAGTCTTTATGTTCTATCAGCTTTCCACAAGTGGGGCAGGCACGGATTGATGGGCAGCCATTGACAGGACTTCCAAGTCGGGTTATGAGTTCACAGTATTTCAAAGCTCGAAGCTCTAGATTCAAACAGTCAGTATTTTCACATTGATCTGAGGATGTGCCTTTGCCCTTCCATGGCTGCAGACATTGCCAGCAAAATTCATAAATGGTTCCACTTTGTGCTGTGCAAACATAGCAGAAAACTCTTAAATGAGTGGTATCTTTTCGCTCTACAAACGTATTACATCCAGGACACTGAAAAACATACAACGTAGATTATTTAAATCTTCTTCTTTCTCGATTCATTGTTTCTAAATTACTTTTACCTTGACATGTTTAATAAATTATATTTTACCTTGTTTTTCAAAGCAAAAAATATCTTGTTTATGCAGTTACAATATTTTATGCCCCACATAGAGTACTACAGAGCTTCACTTCTGAAGTCTGAATGCAAATGCAATTCCAGCATTCAAAAAGTCAGAATCTGATCATTTTAATCCCTAATAGTTAGCACCTTTGTTCTGCCATAGTTGCCCATTCTAAGTATTACATCCTGGGTAACATACTGCCCGAGCATAACATCCACTCCACATTGATTTTAAAGCTGCCAGCAACAGACAATCCTGTGATAAAAGTAAACCTGCTATCCATAGGTCTCAACCACTTAAGAGGCCAGTGTGGAATGCTTCCCTATTAAATTAACAAAAAGTGGAAATGTCGAATGGCCAAATAAACGAAAAGACCATTCCTCAAAATGAATATTGTGGGGGGCTGCGCCCCCCCCACACCCCCAGCTAATTATATATACCAACTCCGAGATCACACTATAGTGAAGAAAGGGCAAAATTTCCAGCCTTCACTGTACTGCGATCTTTCAATAGCTATATTGAGGAATGGCCTTTTCGTTTATTTGGCCGTTCAACAGTTCCACTTTTTGTTTATTTAATAGGGACTCATGTGGAACACAAATCCTAGCAGTGCGTGATAAGCAGTCAAAATGTGGAGCGCCCTATTTTTGCACTGAGCGAAAATGTATCATTTCCATGAGACCTGGTTGAAGGGCTTTCTGCCAGAAGTATTAAGTTAGTGAATACTGCACATTTTTAACATTCAATAAGACACACATGAAATAAAACAAAATCAGCAGAAACCATTGATAAAATGCAATATACTCAGTAGCAAATAGTTACATAACAGTACTCAAGTGTAACTATTTAAAAAATGCTCTACAGTACCTGTTCTTCCAACCTCTCCAGATTTTCTCCCATCTAAATCTGTTAACCAATCAAGGACAAATCAAAGCAGACTCCGGAACAAATAATAAATTAGGGACACTTTTAAAATATTGCTACCATTACCGTGAGCACTGACAGAATAAGAGAATGTGAATTAATACTCACATTCTGAAATAAAAGACGTTTACAACTTGTCATTATTTATCAAATGTAATGCACCTTTTCTTCAAAAGTCACTAGCCTAGCTCTCAATGAATCAGGGACAAATCCAGAAATAATCAGGGACACTTAAAATATATTACTATTAACCTGAGACATTGACAGAGTAGAGAATGTGAATTAATATACATTTTTCTGAAATAACAAATTTATAATTCTAATTCTTCCAATTTGTTAAGAGGAATTCACCATCTTTTGTTCAAAAGTCACCACTTTAAGGAGGGATTAAAAGGACAGCGCTAACATTGGAGTCAAAATCAGGCACTGGTCAATACATAAGTAAAATAAGCAAAGTTAGGTGAATAAAAAATAAATAACCAAACACTGAAACTAAGTTTGAGTTTTATGCATAGCTCTTACGTCAATAAAACTTTACACTGCAAACCTGATGTGGTTCTTTAAGTCTGTCTAGGATGTCAAAAAGTATTCACAGGAACTTAAGCTTACAGGAAAATATTATCTACATTATTAAACTACAAACAGTAATGAACAGTCAGAGAACTCTTTACAGGAGAATATTTTCTATTCTGTATATTATATATTTGAAAGTAAAAGAGTTGACAAAATCAGCACAGTACTACATCATTTCTGTAAGAACTTTCTAAACCTTTGGCTTATAGTTGCAGTTCATTTTGCATCAGAGTAGTGCTCTGTAAGGATCAGTGTACATGTCAGCCTTGTGTGATTGTTTATTAATGCATGTGGCTATAACTCTTTAATGCCCCAGATCTTCAGTAACTAGCAAGTTACATAATGCACTTTGTAGAGCATGCAATCCAAATGGTTAGCAACAACGAACCTTTAAATTGGTTGCAAAACATAAGGCAGAAGTACTGAGATCATGTTGTTGGTCACAATATTAAAAATATGAGCACCCAAATCAAATATGTAGATAGCTGATTCTACAGTCTCCAGTTTGCAGATTCATTAACCAGTATTGCTAGGTTAAAACTGCTAAAGCTGGCTAAATGCACTACACTCTGGAGCTCCAGCAATAAGCAGCGGACTACCTTTCGCTAGGACTATCCAGTGCAAGTTAATAATGGTGTATGACAGGTCTCTTGGGATGATGTTCATTAGTCTAAGATGCCTGCTCACAACCAATTAAACTATTCCCAGCATGCTGTAAAGTAAGGGGTGTTCCCTTGGCCAGCAGAGCACAAGCTTTTGCTGGACGAAACTTATGTAACAGAGGGAGCAGTGCTGACATGTAATGAATGGGAACAAGAACTGCATAGTAAGCTACAAAAAAGTTCACTCCTAAGAGGATTCTTAAAGAAGTAACTTACTTGACTGGATCGTATACTGCAATGCTGGTTGGCTATAACTGAGATATATGAGCTAGTCAGAAATCACAATATGGAGCCACTGCTGTTCAGTGAGGAACAGCAGAACAGTGGACTAAACTGGTTACAAATGCAGAGTGTCTGCACAATCTGGAGCACTTGGCTACTCAGCTGCTTTCAAAACTATACTTGTCTCACCCACACAGTAATGTTGCTGAGCTCCAGCCAATGGGAGCTTGCGCAGCACCAGATTTCTTTATTACTATATTATGGTAATGATCCTAATTTTGCTGTCATACCTAAGAAGTGAAACATAATTATGATCCACTCCCAAACATGATAGTGGAGCATAGTATGTTTGGGAAAAGCAGTATAATTGGGTATAATACACCTTATTAAGTTACTGCATGTAGCTGCTTATTATTTATTTTTTTATTGTATTTAACATTTGTGATCAGGAAAGTCCAGCTAGGACACAGCCTATTTTCAGCAGACACCCAGGGAGGAATGCTCCAGATGCATGTCTTTGGAATGTTGGAGGAAACCAGAGTACCCAGAGGAATCCTAAGTGAACACAGGGAGGACATGCAGACTCCACACAGAAGGCACCCCAGCCAAGAAGGGAACAGAGAACCTCTTGCTGTGAAGTGACAATGTTAACCGCTGTTCTACTGTGGTACAGATTCTTGACTGGCTCATTAGTGCATATGACAGGATAGACATTTGCATTCAGCACTCAGCCATAAGCCCATTAACAAAGTCTGGTAAATTAAACTGTAATAAGCAATTAAGAGAAGTGTTACATTAATGCAGACTGCCCTGAGGTCTTATACACTGAGTTTTGTTGGTCAGTGGTTGTCATTTGAAATTGTTAGACTTTATAGCAGACATACAATAACAGATTTAAAAAGAATTGTGGTACCCTTGCAGAGAGTCCTCATCACCTTGCAGTACTATGTTGAATTTAAACTATAGCTTTGCCCCCCCCCCCCCCCCCCAGGTAAGACATCATGCAGGGCGTACTCCTATGAATTCCTGATGCCATGCCAACACTGCAAATTCATGGAAGCCAGCCATGGCAATATAGGTGATGACATTCTGAAACATTCAATGTAAATGAACCTCTTACTTATCTCTAACTTAATTTCTTATATATTGTAATTGGTTAATCAAAATGTTTACCTGTGTTGTTATAGTCCTTATTTGCTTTGTCATTGTTTTGGCTTTGTAAATTAAAACTGCTAAACTTGTCATGTATCAACCAAGACCATCCAATGTTGGTCTTCCTCACACTATATCAGCATATATGCGTATCCAGATATAACTTTGTAGATACTGTGACACTTCCAAATAAATGTCACTACAAAGAAAAATGTAGTCTGGGCAAAAATCTATGTGCTACAAGACAAATGTTCTGGCCTACTCAGCAATCTATAGTGAAAGCAAGAGGTCTTTTTCAGATCCAGAATACAATGCAAAAGACACTGCCAAAACATATCAAATGGTTTGCCTGGTGAATATAACTTATCTAAAGGAATAAAATACATTAAATGACTATAAGGCAAAGCTACATAGTGATGACCCTGTCCCTTAGCAGCAATAATCCACACTCAAGTCCCATTCAAGCAGAAGGAAAAGTGTAAAATACAATAGTATAAAAAACAAGAAAATAATGAACGTAATAAAAATGGTCTAAAGGACAAGTATATGAGTATCCATAGATTTAATAATCCCCAAAGCAAAGCAACCAGATCAGGTGAGAATCCATTCAAAAAAGAAACAAACTTAAAAAGAATTTAAAAGGACAGAAAAAAACACCACCGATAGTTGATGACATTATAGCAGAATTGTATGGGAAACTGAATTTACAAACTTAAATTTCAAGTTCTTTTACCATCAGCTTGATTATAGGTTCATACTAGGCTATCTGCCCTAGGGCATTTATAAGCCTAGCCAGAATGTGTTTGGCTTTCGCCACCCATTTTAAATTAATTTATAGGTTCATACTAGGCTATCTGCCCTAGGGCATTTATAAGCCTAGCCAGAATGTGTTTGGCTTTCGCCACCCATTTTAAATTAATTTATAGGTTCATAGGTTCATACTAGGCTATCTGCCCTAGGGCATTTATAAGCCTAGCCAGAATGTGTTTGGCTTTCACCACCCATTTTAAATTAATTTATAGGTTCATAGGTTCATACTAGGCTTATTATACAGCAAACAACAGACACATTACAGCATTCTGCGCACATATTGGCCTCATTCATCCTAAAAGGCTTATACATAAAATAAATGTAGCTGCTGACATGTTTCCAAATCTAATATAACATGAATTCAAAATGTTAGAAACTACAGTGATAATATCATAATCCACAGGATGGCAAAGCAAGGACATGACACTGTCTTAAAAGAGAGTAGTCAACATTCTACTTGTGTGACCTAACCTAAATTAAGCAAAAGTGTGCATGTATCTAGCATGCCATTTCTTTTCTGAATTACTGCTGCCTAGGATCCTCCCTTAGACTGTCGTCTGGATATTCTGACATTAACAGCTTCTTCAGCGATTTCATGATTTTCCCCATGACTAAAGTTTACAACCTTCTTTTTGTTCCCCTTCTGTAAAGAGTAATTGTTTCTGCCTTCTTCAGTTTTAATACACCTTACACTTCATACAACAATTTCTAGAACAGTTTGTTAGTGGCATTACAAGTTCTGCAATCAGTTTATTTTATTTTTTATTGAACATTTGTTTACCGGAAAAGTCTGACTTGGACAAAGCCAATTTTCAGCTGAGGCCTGGAGAGAAATGCTCCACACGCATGTCTTTGTAAGTTCTCTAGGCATTCTTGTTGGAATCGCACAAGGTGTTATTATCAGATGCTTCTGTATTTTTTGAGCTGTTTCAGAGCAGGGTCTATATTATAAGATCAACGGTTAAAAACATCGAACAATATATGGTCGACACCATATGGTCGAAGTCTTCAAACGTCGACCTTATAAAAAGACCAAAAAAAGTACCCTAATGGGTTTAAGCAGGGGGGCAAGCCCCCCTGCACCCCCCATGTGGGGGACTGCACCTCCAACACCCCCCGCTACTTAAATATACCAACTCCGAAACCAGACTACATTGCAGTAAATAAAAATCTCCCTTTATGGAGATTCCATTTACATGCTTGAGATTCTGAGCGTTCGATATTTTCATGTCGATAATGTCAGATTCGACATTGTCGGCTTTTGAGAATATAATATAGACCCTCAGAGCACACTCTTCTTGACTGGATTAGGAACAACATCATTATCCACATTGTTTATACTTCCTTTGCTAAATGTTCATAAAGTAGCACTATTGTGTCATGGCCTAGGCAAATACTAGGCCAGCTACACCATTTTACTTCTAGTCAATTTCATTTCAAAGGTGAGAATCAAACCCTGTATCTAGAAGGTACACACCTAAACCATTATGCTAACTCACATCCATCATATGTGTTTAAAAAGGAATAATATATGTTCTCTTCTAGGATTCTAGAACCTTATCCACCTCCAAAATTTGCTGAAGGCTTTAATGAGGTGACTAATTCTCCAGCTGTTTCTCTAAGAAGTTCAGGGCAAATTTCATCAAGTGCCATTGCCTTGTACACATTTTAAGCTCTGGACATCTTTACTTCTTGCTCATCTATAAAAAGCTTATAATTAATCCCAACTTCTATTGCATGGATTTTATTAATCTTACTTGTATTTCTTCATGAACACTAATCAAAAATTTAGCAGCTCTGCATTTTATCTGCCTGTTCTGTCCAGTCCCCTTTCGTCTTTCCTACCTTTCATTGCCTTGCTTTGCGCTCACTTGTATATATCTTTAAAAACTTCTATTTCCCTTCTTAATTGGACTAGTTATCCTTTCCTTAGACCATTGTTCTTTCTACTATTTTTCTAGCTTCCCTCTCCACCAGCTGGTATTGTTCTATAATTTGCTTATTATGTTTCCTCATATTTCCTGGTATTAACATTTAAAGCCACAAATACTACAAAACTACAGTGCCCAATTCTTTCTTCTGCTCTAATTCTTCTGTTTTGATTTGCATATTTGCCTCACAACTAGGCCAGCTGTTTGTAATCTATTCCTGTTCTTTGTTAGCTAGGCCACCATGTCCAATTATAAAAGATGTTATTTTACTCACTGTCCTGTTTGGCAGGTCTGACATTTAGAACATTTACTTCTGTTTAGTTTGTTATTATAGTTAAGCCTGCTTACTGATGAACTAGGAGAAGCCAAAAAATGAAACTTTTTTCTTAGATGTTGCGATACTTGTGGTCTAATTAACTAAATTAAGTAGAGTTAAAATATGCAAAACTTGAAAAAGAGTCAAATCTGGGATTATAAATGTGACAACTGTTGATGGAAAACCATACATCTGCTCCAGCTTGATCCTGCATCTGCTTTATTTCTTCATTTGAAAATATCAGCTCCAGTATTACTTTTTCTTGAGTAGGTTCTAATCCCAGGCTGCTGTGTGAAACATTTCCATTTTGAGTTTCAGTAATAATCCTACTATTAGAACTATTAGATTTGCCTGCAGGTAATGTATTGAAATTAAACTGGCATGTGAAATAAAGCACTCCCCATGATGATCACTTCCACTTCTTTTGTCATCCAAAGGACACATTTATCATTTTTTAACTTTTTTCCTCATTATTAGACAGTCTGTCTAAAACTGCTGTGCATATTCCTGCCATTTCTAGTGTCCATTATCACCCACAGTGCTCCCTGCCCTCTTTGCTTACTTGTATTTACTGCTGTGTTTTGCACTGCTTCTAGCACTTGTTTTGTATCACTTTGCCTTCATACATTACCCCTGACTCTCAGACAGACTGCGCTATTTGGTATGCTTACACTCTGGCCATGGATTATTTGGAAATGTTTAACTTGTTTCATCCTTTTACTTTGACAATAGCAAGACAGTGTTTTTCCAATTAAACCACTATTAAACAACTTATACATGTGGCAGTGTATCTCACTGTATATTGGAAGGTTAAGGAACAGATCTTTAGTGATATATATATATATATATATATATATATATATATATATATATATATATATATATATAAAAAACAGTCATGTTGACTGCTGTAAACATTTGTTTCTTCGGTACAGCACTTGAAATGTCCTATTGATTCTTTCATGTACTTGTATATGTGTATATATAAGATCATAGGGTCATAGGAGGTTACTAGGCTAACGGCCCCAGGGCTCTTACAAGCCTAGAAAAGTTCAACCCATGTTCACAAGGGTATCTGGTTCAAGCAGACACTAAAACCAGCATCTATTGTCCCTGTCCAAGAGGGGCACAGGAGGAATCACCAGGGTTAATTTCTGGTTGCCCATCCAGTCATCCAACTTACACTTAAATAGGGCCAATGAGGGGTTTGTTTAACATGAATAAGAAGCTTGTTCCAAAGGTGTGGCAACCTCTGTGAGACAAATCTGTCTCTCCAGCAAGTTCTGTTGATGTCACATACCAGGTTAAAGTCCTTTGAGCGAGTGACCCTGTGTGCCACTTGACTTGCGAATGTGCAGTATTTCAATTAAAGCTGGGTCAGAGATTGCTCTATATACTAGGCACAGGTAGCCTCTGAGCAGTCTGTACAACAGACAGTAAAGTGGCAATGATTTCAGCCTGTCCACATAAGACAGACCTCGAAGACCCGGAATTGTATTTGTAAGGAACCTTTGTGGTCTCTCCAACTGCTGCAGGTGTTTGGAAAGGAACATACCAAAGGGAGCGTTGTACTGTATTATTGGCCTGATGAGGGAAGAGTACAGAGGGGTTATAAACTTTTTTTTCTGGAGACAATGCCCTTACTTATGAGATGAGCAATATAAAATGCCCTTCTTACCACTGTGGAGACATGGTGATCAATGTTAAGGTTTCTGTCTACCTGTGTGCCCAGATCTCTCACCACTGACTGCGTACTTATGGTATTGGTACTGATGTGGTAGTTTTTAGGAACATCACCCTTACTGAAGGGGATGATAATGCATTCTTTTGCATTAAGTTTGAGACCATGAATTTGGCACCAGTCATTAGTCTGTGTAAGACCTTCTTGAAGGATGTTGACATCACTAGAGGTTTCAATGATCATTCCCAGTTTGCAGTCATCAGCAAACTTATTCAGCCACAGTCTTTTAGTTTTACTTGCATGTCAGAGAAGTAGATTCCGAACAGTAGGGGTAACTGAATCAATCCCTGTGGAACACCACTGGTTAAAGGTCTTCTGCAGGAGGTGGAATCTCCTCTTTTGATCATATAAGTTCCATCAGTGAGCCAGTCTGCAACCCACCTGACAATATATGGGTTGCTACCCAGATGGCCTGAATGGGGGATTGTGTCAAAGGCTTGGCTTAGTCTAGGTAGGCTGTATGCACAAATCTGACCTCATCTAGGGCTTTGATGACTGTCTCAAAGAAGTCCATCAAGTTTAACAGGCATGATCTCACCTTGACAAAGCTAAACTTGGTGAGGTTGAGCATTTGGAGATTACCTGTATCTTTGTTAATAAGGTCCATGATGATTCATTCCATGGTCTTGCAGATATGACTTGTCAGGCTAATGGGTCTATAGTTCCTGGGGTCCACGGATGCACCCACTTTGTGCAAAGGGAATGACGGTAGCTGTTTTCCATTCTACTGGGATGAAACCAGTGCTCAGGCTGTGATTGAAAAGCATGCCCAATGGTAATGCTTAGGAGTCTTAGCATGAAACTGCACTTATTTCAAGCATTCCTCACCCTAGAGGATGCTGACTTTTGTGCAGTCACTGAAACCTGGTTCAAAGCTGTGGAGAGCACCACAGGCTTAGCAGGTTACATATCTACCATACTTTCAGACCCCAGATGGAGGGCTACAAAGCCAAAGGAGGTGGTGTTTCAATTATTTATCAAAGACATACACACCTCCAGGCTGGTCAAACAGTATGACACACAGGAGTCACTTTAAGTGCAGTTAACTGTTGAAAGAAAACCCCTATTCAAACAATAGCTATCTACAAACCCCCAACCATGACTCAGGATGCCCACTCCAGCTATCTGGACTTACTTGAATCAATCAAGATTCAACCCTCTACCCTGATTCTGGGTGACTTTAACTACCCAGTCACAGAGTTGAAGACCTATTCTAGCCATACATGAACGCTCAGAGATTCCTCAACTTCATCAGTGTCAATGCATTGGATCAGCTGGCTGACAGTCCTATGAAAGATGAAAATATCCTAGACCTGGAGTCTGCTACTTTCACAGTGTGGGTTCTGTCAATAAGCCAGTTGGCAACCCATCTTGTGACATAGGGATTTATACCTAGTTTAGTGAGTTTATCTATAATTCCAGAGTGGGGGGTGGTGTTGAAAGCCTTGGCAAGATCCAGAAAGGCTTTGTGAACCACCTTACCCTTGTCTACGGCTTTGGTGACTGCTTAATAAAAGTATGTCAGGTTTAGGAGACATAATCTGCATTTTACAAACCCGAACTGGGTGGGGTCCAGAATTTGGAGATTATTAATGCCTTTGTTTATAAGTTCCATGATGATACATTCCATGGCCTTGCAGACCAGGCTCATCAGGCTACTGGGGTGGTAGTTCCCGGGGTCCGTGGTGGCTCCCCCCTTGTGAAGGGGGATAACTGTTGCTGTGCGCCATTCAGCAGGCACAGAGCCTGAGGTGAGGCTATGATTGAACATGGTACTTAGGTGGGGTGCCAACTCGTTCTGTAGATCATGTAGAATGCAGCCTGGGATATTGTCAGGTCCCATGGATGCTGTGTTCTTGGCTTTGGAAAGTGTGGTTTTTACCTGTGTGGCTGTGATTACAGGAACTTTGCATTCTTTCGGTATAGAGATGGGCTCTTTTGGGGGTGAGGGGGGGGTAAAGTTAGTACTGAAACTATCTGCCAGGATGTTGGCAATATCAGTTGGGTCTGTATATTTAGTGCGATTGTGCTGTAACTCAGAGGAGATCTGAGTGTTGCCATTGAGATTCTTGACATAGCTATAGAATGCTTTGTGGATGTCTTTAGAATCAGTGGTGATTTTGTTTTTGTAACTAGCTTTGGAGGATTTTATCAGGGATCGCAGCTTCTTACTGAAGCTGATCAGGGAGCTCCTCCACTAGTGGGATTTTACTCTCTTTTGCAACAATTTCTTCCTTCTGTTGTACAGTTTGTTTATGGCAGGGGACCACCAGACTGGCTTCCTTTTTTTGGTTGATAGCTTCTTAGTTCTGTTTAGGATAGCACGATCCATGCACTCATGTAAGTGCTTATAAAGTGCAATTGTGTAGGATTCAGTAGTCGTAACTGTATTGTCCATCTGCATGGGTGTCATGACGTTCACCACTTCTGTCTTAAGAAGCATGAAGTTGGCTTTGGAGAAATTATTTACCATGGTTTCCTTAATGGGGGGTGGGGGCAGGATGTGGATATCTAGGGTAATTAGCTTATGGTTGGATCAGACCAATGAGGCATTGCCTTCAGGTGTGGAACACCAGTTACTCATGTTGGTAATGACTAGATCTAGGATATTGTTGCCCCTGGTGAGGGTGTGGATAAGTTGATCCAGGGCATTGGAGTTTTTGAATTCCAGAAAGCATTGAGTGAAGGAGTTGGTACATGAGTAGTTTTCCCAGTTAATGGTGGGGTAGTTGAAATCGCCCATTATTAGGGTGTTTGCTTGAACCCTAATATTTTCCAGTACATCAAGAAAAGAGGAGTGAGAATCCTGGGGCATGGTGGGTGATCTGTAGCAAGCTACAATTTGGATTGCAGTTTTACCCAGAGTTAGTTGCACTTGGATAACCTCAGCTGCATTATGCTGCGCAACTAGCCTGGAGGTGTGGATATCCTTAATGAATATGGACACACCTCTGCCTTTGGTGTTATGGTCCAGGTTACATGGCCAAAAAGTGTGGTATGAGTTATAGCCTGGTAGTGCAGGGGTGCTCTCTGGAGCCTTGAACCAGGTCTCAGTCACTGCACAGATATCAATGTTCTCCATTTTAAGGAGTGCCTCTAGTGAGTGCACTTTGAGATTTAGACTTCTAGCATTGAGTAGTATCACCCTCAGTTTTTGCTTGCATGTTCCTGTTATGGTGATGAATTTGTCATTTGAACCTTGCCTAAAAAAGGCACTATAGGGGCGGCATGAACCTTAGCCATTATCCGGAATCCCAGGGGTGACAGGTGCAGGCCATCTCTGGCAAAGCATTGTACAGAAAACTTTCTACATGGCCCGCCTCTTAAGTAAGGGTGTTTCATCCGGTTACAAGGAGGTCCTAACATCCCTGTACTCCTCCCTTATCACACTGATTATCCAGTACAATTCACCCTTCAGCATGTACCTTGCCAAGCACATGCAGCAGCTGGAAATACTGCAGAGATTCCTGACCAGGAAAATCCAGGATCTCAAGCACCTATCCTATATAGATAGGCTAAATGCCCTATCTCTCTACTCAGTCTCATACAGACTGCTCAGAGATGACCTGTGTCTGGCATGCAAGGCTATCTCAGACCCAGCCTTGATGGAGCTGCTGCATATCTGTAAGTCAAACTCCACTCACGCAACTCACACACAAGGCCTCAACCTCAGCTGTGACATTAATAGAACTTATTGGCAGGATAAATTTGTGTCCCAAAGACTCCCTTATCTGTGGAATAGACTCCCTCTCCATGTCAAGCAGAGTACCTCACTAACCCTCTTTAAGAAGAATCTGGACGACTGGAAAGGAAACAGAAAATTCACTCCTGGAATCCCACCTGTGCTCTGCTGGACAGTGAAAATAGGTACTGACTTTGTGAGAACATGGGTGAAATTATTGGCTAGGCTTATAACAGCCTCTGGGTCAATAGCCTAGTATCGTCCTATGAATCTATGCTAATTTCTGTTATAATTTATGCAGAACACAGCCCGTGATGTTGTCTGGTCCCATAGTGGCTGTATTTTTGGCTTTGGAGAGTGGGTTTAAGACCTGCTCATTGGAGATTCTAGGTGGGGGACAAGTGTTTGGGATGCTTTTGTGTATATGTGGTGGGAACAGGGGAGTGAAGTTTTCATTGAACTTGTCAGCCAACAGATTTGCTTATATCCACAGGTTCTGTATATGTAGCACCATTAACTATGAGATCAGTGCAAATCTGGGCCTTACCTTTGAGGTTACGGATGCAACTAAAGAATGCCTTGTGGTTATCCTTAGTTAGGGAAGCTAATTTGGATTTGTAGTTAGCTTTGGAGGACTTCATTATGAGTCTTATTTGCTTGTTTAAGTTGAGGAAGGAGTGTTTCTAGTTTTGAGACCATTCCTCGCTACTCTTAGACATCAATTTCTTTCTCCTATTGTATAGACTATTAATGGCAGTTGTCCACCAGGTGGGTTTGTTTTTCCTTGAAGATCTTGCTTTGGTTCTATCAGGTACAGCAGAGTCAATACAATTGTGCAGGTGCTCGTATAAAGCATTGGTGTATAACTCAGCATACGTGTTTGTTCCATCAGTGGGGGAGAGGGACTATGATGCTATTTATGCTGTCACATAAGAGGTTATAATTGGCCTTGGAGAAGTGTTTTTCAGTCTAGTTGTTGATAAGGGGGATCTTGTGTTATAGTTACTTCTATTAAGACTGATTTGTGGTCAGATCTCACCAGGGATGGCCACACATTGGGATGGTGCGGCGGTCCCCCATGTTGGTGAACACCAGATCCAGGATGTTTGAGCCCCTTGTGGGGTGTGTCAACTGGCTGGTCCAGAGCACTGGAGTTAACAAAGTCCAGGAACTTTTGGGCAAGTGAATTAGAACATGTATAATTTACCCAGTCAATGAATGGGTAATTAAAGACACCCAAAACCAGGGTGTTTGGTTGTATCTTGATTGATTCAAGTAGATCCAAGTAGGCTGAGAGGATGCCCTGATTCATGGAGGGGGGTCCTATAGCTGGCAATGACCAAAAGATGGGTCTTACCTACAGTCAATTGCACTTGAAGATATTCAAGGGAATTGTGCTGTTTAACCAATCTAGAGGTGTATTTATCTTTAATGAATATTGATACATCACCTCCTTTAGTTCTCATGCCTTCAGTTTGTGGTCTGAATGTGTGGAAGGAAGTATAACCTGGTGCAGATGGAGTGCTCTCCACAGCCTTAAATGAGGTCTCAGTGACTGCACAAATGTTAGCATCTTTCAACGTGAGGACTGCTTCCAGTAAGTGCAGTTTCTGGTTTAGGCTCCTTGCACTCAGAAGCATAACATTGAGGTTGTTTTTAGCAGATATTTTTATGTCAGGAATTTTGTTCTTGTGACATTGCCTAAAAGGCACTATGGGGGTGGCAGCAGCCTTAGCAAGTAACTGAAATCCCAGGGGTGACAGATGAAGGCCATCTTTGGCAAAGCATCGAAGTCTGTCGACCATATCATCCCAGGCTGACAGATGCTGGATTCCCTTTGAATGACACCAGAAACTAAGCCAATTTTTGAAGTCAATCATTTTTTTTGTTTCTACTGAAGTATCATTCTAGGTGAAGGTGAAATGCTGCTTAAGGGTAGGGACATACCTACATGAGACACATGATCAGAGAGCTCAGCCATGTCTCTATTTATATAGTCCAGAGAGATACATCTCAAGTCATTCACACCAACATGGATTATGACAGAGTCATAACAGTGCCTGTTGTTGAGAGACTTGAGTGTGTGTGCAATGTGGTGGATCCTGGCACCTGACAGACAGCTAAATGTTACTTTTTCCTTATCCAACCTGGTAAGAGTGACATCCGTGTGTCTCACAACTGAGTTGTCCATGACTAAGATGTTTGCTTTTGTGTTATGCCTTAGGAGCTCAACTGGTGAGACACTGGTGTGTGATATATTATGTGTACTATATTCTGCAGAGGATGAATTATCTGAGTCGTGATTGGGTTTGTGTTTGGGAGGTCTCTGATGTTTAGGTAAGCTTCTGGTAAGGACCTCCGCATATGTAGGTTTATGTGTTGTTGGTTTGGTAGGTGCAGAAGGTGAGGTGTGCATGCTGACAACCTTCTTAGTATCAGATGAGTGAGAGAGCCTGGATTCTATGTTCTTGATATGGATGAGTCTCCCTCATAATGACACTGTGCTTATGTTGCAAATGAGACCAAACTGATTTAAACAAATTAACTAATAAAAAAGCTCAAAACTGAGCCCTGTTCCAGCAACTTTCAATTAGATGAGTTCTAACTGCACACTCCTGCCACTAGGGTGCAAGGGAACCCTCTACAACAAAAGATGGCCTGGTTTAGTGCTCAAGTTATACAAACAGAACTAGATTCAGCAGGTGTGAATCTAGTGTATGCTACAGAAAACCAAGTACAACAATTTCAGAAAACAAAAACAGTTCAAATAAACAGTAATATGGCAAAAATGCTGTTCAAAAGTGTAATATACAGTGAAAAATTTTACTTAAGTTTTGCAGTGATCAGCAGATGCCTTGGATTGATGAGATAAATACAAAAGAGCAGTTGTTGGTCTGGAACTTGGGTTAAACAAGCACAAACCCATGCAAATGCAGTGCTTATCTAGCAAATGAGAGCAAATTTATTTAAACAAATTAACCAATAAAAAAGCTCAAAACTTGAGCCCTGTTCCTACACCCATCAATCAGATGCGTTTGAACTGCACACTCCTGAAACTAGGGTGCAGGGGGACCTTCTCTGACAAAAGATGGTCTGGTTTAGTGCTCTAGTTATATAAACTGAACTAGATTCAGCAGATCTGAATATAGTATATGCTACAGCAAACATTGTGTAACAATTTAAAAAAAAGCAGTTCAAATAAGCAGGCACAGTAAGCCTTCAACCACCAACTCCCAGCTCAAAAGGGCAGAGGCTACCTTCTACTCCCACAAGAGTGTAGACCACAGACTTTCTTAATGTAAAATAACTGGCCTGAAGCCCAAGTGCTTAAACAAGAACTACGACACTTTTAGAATAACAGACACAATAAGCCTTCAAACAGTAATTCTCAACTTAGAAGGATGTAAGCTACCTCTCCTGCCACATGCATGTAGACTATAAACTTTCTTAATGTAAAACAACTGGCCTGAAGCACAAGTGCTTAAACTAAAACTAAGAGGCTAAGAATAACAGTTACAATGTACTCAGTCTACTAACAAGAAGTAATAAATGCAGCAGAATAAACGCAATTCAACAGTTTTAATGACAAACAGCAAAAGAAAAATAAAATAATAAAGTAGGAAGAAACACAAATAAAGTGAAAGCAGCTGAATAAAGTGCATTTTTTTAGTTGAGTGGGAAGTGAGGAAACAAAAGATATTTCAAGGATAAGTAACTAAGGGGATGGGCCTTCCAAAATGATTTCTCTGTACTAAGTAGAATGAGCTTATGATATGGGACTGGGAGGAGTGTCCAAAATCAAATTTATAGTAAGGACAGGCAACTCAAAGCCACCAAGTTTAAGAATACAACAGTTTGGTGGGTGGGTGGAAAAAATGCAGACAGAGATCAGCAATATTCAACAGAGTACAACAAGCAAGTCAAACAAGCACTCCAGCTAAATGGAGATATTTCTAGCTAAAAATGATATTCTTTATCAGTATAAAAAAATCATCGGGCAGGATTCATGAAGCCTCCGTGTAAGAGTTATAACTCATACACGGAGGCTGCAGTTAAACGGAGTGATGTCAGCATGCTCTGCATATTCATGAGAGCATGCTGAATCACACCTAAGGCTAACACGGTCCGTGTAAGGCAGTAGGGGGTGTGTCCATAGGCCGAGCCCTGTAAGTGGACACGCCCCCAGAAGAGTAAAAGTGTCCAAAGTAAACACCCACGACAGAGTCCATGGAAATGTGAATAAACACAACACATGCCCCCACAGACTACGAACATAAAATGTACAAATGAACATCTCATATTTTTTTTTTAAATTGTAAAGATGTTTAACCATGAGTGCGCTCATTTGCGCGGGTGTGCCCGTAGAGCAGCTACAGTTAGCAGTCAGTGGGAAAGCATATAAGAACTAAATATGCGAAATAAGCCAAGAAGCAATAGCGTAGCGGTAGAGATGTTGGCTGAAGAGCAGGCATTCATGGTTAGAGCCCCTACAACACCAATTTTTTATTTTTAGCAAAATAAGCACGAAACAAGTCCCTGACAAATATGTACACATAAAATTACATTTTATGTAAAATGTAATGAAATAGCCCATTTATATGGAAGAAATGTGAGGTAACAAAACAATAAAAAATTCCAGATGTGCCCATAGCTGAGCTACAGTTTAACAGGGTGAGTGCATCTGCCCGTAGGTGAGCAGTGGTTTAACTGGTGCAAAATGAGTGCCCGTAGCTGAGCAGTGGTTTAACACGTTAAATCTATGTGCCCCTAACTGAGCTGAGCGTAATATGCGTGCTGATAGCTAAATGAGGCTTAAACCAGCGTACCCCGTTTGCGCGGAGCTGTGCACTGCGCAAACAAGCTAACCGACGGGCAACGTTGAGCAAGCCGTATCAAAACAGCCTTTACACAGTCACACCCCTCAGCTTGTCTAGACAGTCATAAAAAATAAAAAGTAGTGGCCAGGTTCGAACCCAGGATACTATACACCATAGTCAAGGTACTGAACCACTAAGCCATGACAGCAGTACCTATCAATGCAATAATAGCTAATATATAGGAATGAATACAAACTGGAGCATGACAATGCAAGTTTAGTGAAGTTGATACAATTCCAAATTGGCCAATCACAGATATGTGTGGGAAAAACGAACTATATAAGCCCCATAGGAGGGAATGCACAGCATAAACGATTGTAGAACTGACTTGCAGCCAGAATGACAGGAGTAGGTGAGGGTAGTTGCTTTCGACCACAGAGGTGGGGCGTTGAGAAGTCCAGGTACATGGTCTGGCTCCTAGTCCACAATCATGAGGCCCAACTCATGCAGGGCCAGGTCCTGTGGGGAGCATATAGGGCTGAGGCGTGGGACCGGTTGGCTCATGATCTCACCAGTGCCACAGAGATTCCAAGGACTGGTGAGCAAGTCCGTCACCACCATGCGGACCTGAAGAGACGCAAGCAGGACCAATTGAACCTTTGGATCCAGGAGGCCCGACAAATGCCCAATGCCCCACTACTGAGTAAGTTACATTTAATTATGTATGTAAGAAATTAAACTAGCTGATATTATGGAGATGTGTATTCCAATATTACTTCATTTATATTACAGCTGCAGGTGTCCGTTCTGCGAACTGCAGAGCTTATGGCGATAGGCTGGTGCAGTTGCGCCACCAGGCAGGTCAGTAATCCACTACCAGTAACTGTAAAGAAATATAAAAGTATGACAGTCTACAAAAGAGTGCAGTGTAGTCACTAAGTAATAAAATGTGCAAGTAACAGTGTGAAAGTGTTTGCAAGTATTGCTTGATTACAAAAGTGTTTTGCAGTCTGTAATCCAAACAGAAAAATGAAAATGTCTGACATAAATTCTGAAATAAAAATGCCCCACCTGTAAGAAAATAGTACACAACCTGCAGCAGGCTGAAAAGTATAGCTGCAGAAGATGATGAAATCACATGTGTGAAATATATCCCTGTTGAAATACTGAAACATGACAGAAGTGAGACTGCTGGAAAGGATTGTAATAACTACAGGTAAAACATGTCAATAAAGCCTAAAAGTAAGTACCATCCTGAATAGTAAAATGAAAACAAGTGAGAGAGTGTGAGAAAGTGTCATGAATCCAGCAATACAGTAGTAATAACCCCAGAATAAAGTATACTGCAGTCAAGACAGAATGAAATGCATGTGAGAATCAAAACCAAACAGCGAAATCTGTTCAAAGTGTTGCTGCATCTGGAATGTGTATCCCAAAATCTGGATTTGTTGCTCTCAGTCTGCAATATGCAGATAGTATGATTGTCTGATATACCAAACATCCACACCTGTCTATAGCTATATAAAGCAAATGTAGCAGGATGATGTAGCTGAACAAAGCTAGATATGAACGTGTATGAATAAAAATGAATGTGTATGAAGAACAATAAAATGTATATTGATGTTGCAGTAACAGTCCTATCACCAAGTTGAAATAATTATCATATAGGAAACTGTAGTTAGAACAGTAGTGTGTATATATGTGCAGCTATTAGAAATGTACAGCATATGTATTGGTATTCGAACGTATTAATATTATTTTCTTCACCCCACCCTATAACCACATATAACCCATTCCACGTGAAAATGGTATGTGCAATCACAATTAACACCCCTGGACATTTGTCCTGTTGGGTCATATATATTTGCATGTCCGTTGATGCATCTGCCCTGTTCATACATCCAAACCTGATGGCCTGTTGCCATCAATCAACCCTGCATGTTGTTGGACTGTGTATTGCTGTTCAAATTATGCATGTGTTATGCTCGCTGTTCAATGGTGTGAATATCTGGGTGTTTGGTTAATGGGAATACTAATGCATGCTGTTACAACTAATTGTGAATGGTATTATATGTCACTAACCCAAACTGTCATGACATAATGCAAAACATAGGACGACAGGGAAGGCGGGTTCCAGCGGACCCACCTCTCCCACCTCAGCTGGCGAGTGCACCTGGCACTAGTGCCCAGTCTGGACCCTCCTCCGGTGGCCCTGTGCCACCTGCGGGTGGAAGCGCTGCAGGGGATGGGGCTCGCCCCCCCCCTCTGCAAGTGTGGCCGGAGGAGAACCACCACTCACCCTCCATAGCGTCCGGACTGTGGTGCTTAGGGAGATCCGGGAATCTGTTCTCGAGCCCCTACGCCAGCTTGAGGCACAGGTGGCACAACTTACGGGCATGACTGTTGCCCGGCCTACACAGCCCCCAGCACAGCCCCGTCCTGGGCAGTGAAGGAACAGTGGCAACTGCCTATGGGTGGGGATATCAGTTCCACTGTTGCCATCTGTGGGCTCATGGGCTCTGGATATCCAAACCTCCGTCCCTGTCAATTGTGTAACCCCCCCACACGTGTCATACACCGCCCCTGTATGCGTCTTGTTTGTCTTGTCTGTTTACCTACCCAACCTACCTCCCCAGCTGTACCGACTTCCTTCACCTGACATACCACTCTCATCTGAAAAAAAAATAACAAATAAAAATACCCACAAAAAATTGCACCCCATACATAGCTGCCCATTCCGCACACATGTCTGCTGGACATGGAAACTATCAATTACAACTGGCTATACAACAAGTATTATTGTTGTCCTGACACCTCTCTCAGGGGTGGAAGGTTTCAAATGTCACACCAAATTACATACATATGCACAGCTGTTGCTGATGAAGAAATGGGCAGCTATGGGCCTTACCTACATCCCTCCTGCAAATCCCAAGCTTGTTTCCCTACTGTCTTACCCTCTTCGTGACCCCTTTTTCACCACTTTCCTGTCTCCCCATTTTCATTTCTTTCAAAGAAAATAGCGCGGGTGTGCGCCAGAGTAAGCACTGTTAAGAGGTTGTAAGCGGGTGTGTGCGCATAGCTAACCGCCAGTGCTCATGCGTGAGCTCCACGCAAACCAGCGCTAACCTGGTTACAACTGCTTAAAAGTGCCTTAGTCACTTTGATTGACAGGTCCTGTAGTCAGTTCAAAAGCAAAATCAAATCCCACTGTCAGTCCCGAACCCAGGACCTTGCAAACAGTAGTCTGCATGACCTACCACTAAGCCATGACTCTTATACAAGAACATTGTGCTAAAATAAATATAACATGTAATAGTAGGGATGAATGTAAAGGGAATATAGGATGTGTAGTACACAAAGCATGTCATTTAAAATTACTGACAAAACTACTGGATTCCCATAATAGTAGTGTGTGAACAGAAACAGCCATGCTAGTTGGTAGCTTGTAGGTAATAATGTCAGTTAATGTACATATATAAATGTATGTATTTTTACATATATATATATATATATATATATATATATATATATACATATATATATATAAATATATATCTATATATAGTTGTAGGTGTCATTGTGCATACACACTTACTACAGGGAACAGGAAAGAGGAATGGAGAAATGTGAATCTACAACACAGCCTGAATCATGAGAGAGATACTAACCTTTACACTCACAAAACAGTGTCCACAGCATACCAGCATGGTCCCCGCTCTTACCATCTGAAAGGGCAACGCCTATCTCACACACCCTTTTATAGCACTGTCCTGAAATCACAGTGAGAACTACAATCAGTACACAACTGGCTGCATGCAATTAGCAAATGCTGGCTTAGAATTGGTGCAGAGGCAATCATATGGACCTATGCAGATACCTACAAAAGCATCCTGTACTAACACTCCACACATGCAATACATTCATTGCACTGTCTGGAAGCAGACAGAGGGAGAGAGACAAACCGAGACAGAGAGAAAAAAAAAAAAAACACGCTACACACTGTGACCCTAAGCTGTCAGCAGTGACAGTAGCAGCAGGAAGCAGAAGCAGTGGTAATGCAACCAGCTGCGACAAACACAGGTAATGCAAAGTAACAGGTTAATAGTGTGCATACTGTGAACCCTCCAAATGTGTCATAGGTCTGTATCTATAGGTATGTCCATGTGATATGTTGTGTGTATGTAGTTCCACCAAAAGGGGATGACTATATATTACATGTCAATCAGTCTTAGGCCATGATCCTGGCAGCAGTTGTCTGTGCGTTGCCCTCAGCAATGGCTGTAGTGACTGCTTTGAAAAGTCAGCCAGGTTCAAAAGGCAGGATCAGCCCATCACAAAGGCAAAATGGCTGGGAACAAGTGTCTGCAGATATCCGATATCACTGCATATGCATCCCATACTGAATAATTCCATAGCTTAGCAGACCAGGCCGGTTATGCATATGATGTGGTAGTTCCCAGGGTCAGTCGAGGTGCCTCCTTAGTGGTGTAGACCACTGTTGCTGTATGCCAGTGTCCAGGTACATATCCTGTAGTATGGCCAAGATTAATTATCAGTCTTATATGCAGTTGTATGTCCTCTTGGAGTGCAGGTAGCACACATCCAGGGATACCATCAGGTCACAGTGGTGCTGTGTGTTCTGCTTTGCTGAGGGCGGCCCTCACCTGGACATGTGAGATGATAGGGAGGTTACATACAGCTGTGATAAGTATTTTAACTGGTGGGGGAGAAGGAGGGGGGATACGTGCACCGAACCTGTCTGCAAGAATGTTGCCAATATCTGTGTGTTTGGTGAATGTTAAGTAGGTGTGTATTAACGCAGAGCATATCTGAGGCATTTGGTCCATATGTGTAACATAACTGAAGAAGGCCTTGTGGTTATCCATAGTGTTTGTGGCCATTTCCTTCCCAGAGTAGGCCATGGCCATTGTTATGAGAGACCGTAGCATGGTACCAGTGCTGACCACAGATGCCTTCCCTTAATGTGAATCTGCTCTGTCCTGCAGTAGCATCCTGCTATTGTTATACAATCTGCCTCTGTCTGGGGTCCACCGGACAGGATGCCTAACTTTTGTGCATAGGGTCTGGGTTAGAAATGTGTGTGCAAGTTCCATGCACTCTGTGGCATGTCCATGGTAAGCATTTGTAAAGGGGTCAGCAGTGTAGGTTGTGGCTTCCACTGGCCCAGTGTGCTGCATGGATACCATCTCAGTCCTAACAAGTGAATAACTGTCTAATCACATACATATCAAAGTAGTCTACTGTGCTGGTGGTGGTGGTGCGAAATATATATCCAGGCCGAGTAACTTGTGTCCACATCACACTAGTGGATGGCGTCCCACATACAGTACCTTGGGATGAACCCCCAGAGTGAGGTTGTGCATTGGACCTGTCAGTGTGTGCTGACCGATGGGGCATGTGACTATGTTGTGTGGAATGTGGCAGGTATTGTTGCACAGGTGTTGGCTGAGCACTGATATCTGGCCATGTACTTGTGTATCCACCATGACACACACACATGCAACATATGGGAGTAGTAGTATATCACTACACATGAGTATCATGTATAGTATGTGTGCCATATATTGCTGACATAGTCTGCTGATATCCTGTTTGTGTTCTCTTCCAGGGAGATGGCGTGTCAGTGTAATCCCGCCTACTCTGCAGTGGAAGATGAGGAGATACACCTGAGCCTGGTGCGGGAGTATGACATACTGTTTTCCTGCACCAGTCAGAATTAGCAGGAGAGGGCTGCACTGTGGCAAGACCTTGTCCGTAGGATAAATGACATTGGCACGCATAATAGGACATATGAGCAGGTACGACATCACTGCAGTGATTTAATCAGAAGTGTCCGTCAGCGTGCATCAGATATCCACAGGCAACAGGTTGCCACAGGAGGTGGGGTGGCCACACATCCCCCCCTCACCAGACTGGAGGGGCTACTCCTAAGTGTTGTGGCTCCAGCCCCGGAACAACAACAGCAGTACACCTGCATCATGATGGAGGCTGGATCCACACAGCAGCACGACATGGAGCGTGCAGGTAATATGCCATATGTACACTTGACTGTTCTGTACACTGTTAGTTTATGCATGTGTAAGGTGTGTCCGTGGTATGTATCTGTCATCATAGTATGTAATTGTGCATGTGTGATACTGGCAATATCAGCAGCTGACGTGTGAAAGGCAACTGGTGAACTACTGCACTGTATCATATGCAGTATCAATGGCACAGTTGTGCCCACTGACATTAATCTTATCATTTCTGCAGGTCCCTCCGGGGTTACAGCAAGGCAGGCCATCCATGCTGGTGAGTATGTTTAACAATACCTATAATAGTCTTGATAGTGCTAGTAACACTAGTGTAACTCAGTAGTGCTCTGTGTGTATACTGCGGGGTGTGCATGTGTGCAGGTGTGCCTGTGCCCATGTGTGCATGTGTGCATGTGTGCAGGTCTGCCTGTGTCCACGTGTGCATGTGTGCATGTATGTATGTGTGCCTGTGTCCACGTGTGCATGTGTGCATGTGTGCATGTGTGCCTGTGTCCATGTGTGCATGTGTGCATGTGTGCATGTGTACACGTGACCACGTGTGCATGTGTGCATGTGTCCATGTGTGCATGTGACCACGTGTGCATGTGTGCATATGTCCATGTGTGCATGTGTCCACGTGTGCATGTGTGCATGTGTCCACATGTGCATGTGTCCACGTGTGCATGTGTGCATGTGTACATGTGTGCCTGTGTGCATGTGTGCATGTGTCCACATGTGCATGTCTGCAAGCGTGCCTGTGTGCATGTGTGCATGTGTGCCTGTGTCCATGTGTGCATGTGTGCCTGTGTGCATGTGTGCATGTGTCCACATGTGCATGTCTGCAAGCGTGCCTGTGTGCATGTGTGCATGTGTGCCTGTGTCCATGTGTGCATGTGTCCATGTGTGTATGTGTGCATGTGTGCATAAGTGCATCACTGGTAACAATGTGTGGAGACTGTAAACTGTGTTTCCTGTCTTCCTCCCACAGGTTCTGGTGCTGCTCTGGTGTCCTGCAGCAGGGAACCTGAATCTGGTGCCACAGGTAATGGTAATGATGATATCTGTGTAATGGTACAGGAAGGTGTGTCAGGGTCCGCCATTGGTCAGCCAATTCGCAGTACACAGCTGTCAACCCCATCATTGCGCACAGTCATCCTGCCAGTACATCCTTTGTCTCCATTGTCCCTAGGTGATGGACAGGATACAGTGGGCATTGACCAGGGTAATGTGGTACCTGTGGCACATGTGTCCCCACACAGCAGCCATGGGCAGGGTCCTGTGATGGTACCACACAGACAGTTGCCCATGGGTTCTTGTGGGAGCATCCATGGGCGTACTGCCTCTGGCAGACATGCCCAAAGAGGTCTGTCAACCTCAGCTATGTTTCGGGCTGTCATGCAGGCACAGTCGCGTATGGAAAGGTACACCAGACAGGGTCGGAGGGAGCTGAGAGCATGTCGCACAGCCATGACTGACAGTATGCGTGACATCGCGGATGCTATCCGTAATTTCACCGATGTCATGGACAGACATTGTGGGGACATATTACAGCAGTTCCACAAGCAAATGTCCATGAGCCAGGACAATGGTGGGCGTTTGCGGTGTTGACATGGCCATATGCTAGCAACAGCAGCAGCTGGCAGTCGGCATGGACGACAACAAGCCTGCGCACGCCCTCATAGTGCCAGCAGCAGCCCCAGCAATGCTGAGTTTGTGCTGTCATCAGAACACCCCAGGAGACCACGTGCACGTGGCTCTGGACAGTCCCAACAGGGACCTGTGTCCAGTCAACACACTCCCGCTTCTGATGACAGTACCCAGTCTGGCTTAGTACTGGATACGGTCCGTAGCACCCCTGCCAGGCACAGGTACCGTGTCCGTGCCCACAGACACTGATCTGTATGACCTGCCAGGTGCAGTCTGTGGCTGTCCACAAACCCCTGTATATGGCAGCCATGAGGTGGAACTGTGTGCGTGCATACACACATGCGAAATGTTAACACCTAGGGTGACCACATACACGCACACACTGCACCAACAGTGCCCCACCCTGGAATGCTGCCCCTCACCAACACACATACACACACGTCAATTGGTGGTATCAGTGGCAGACTCAGGCATACCTAATTCACACCCTGTGCATATGATGACACTGTGCCACCTCCTGCAATCTCCAACATCATTGCGGGAACAGGTAAACACATTGCTGATGCACAGGGTGACTACATAGAAGTGTATTAGTAGTATCATGTTGGTAACAGTACAGTGTGCTGATATCACTGTGTGTATATCCCAGCATGCCTGATGCAGTAACCGTATGAATGTCCTGAATTGTCATCTGCACCCATAGTATGTACCAAAGTGTAACAGCTGCACATAATTGCATGCCAGTGGTAAGGATGTCAACAGATAGCCGCATACATGGGTAGCACAGGGGGGAAGCTAACGCAAGTAGTGATATGCAATGGTGGACATGTACAGTAATGGTGTCAAGTTGCCCACAACGACTATGCAATGTGGATGTTTGCGCATGTTGATATGTGTGCAGTACCAATGTAATCCAAATCACAATTAACTATGACATAATATCAGTTCTACCATGGGCATCTGCGCTGTGTATTCCTGGGTACATGTTGATAGTGCCTACATATTTGCATTGTTACTTACTGTTTTTGTTACCCCTTCTTTGTTGTACAATGCACTACTTCCAGCCCTGCTTACTGTAGCTTTGTTTGCATGCATGTTCGCTTGGGGTTCCCTGGAACACTGCTTACACCTGCAATGACGAGTTACAGTGCTTCTGTAGACTCCTAGTGACATCTGCATAGCGTACGATACGTATGTCAAGTTTACACATGACAGAACGTCACTGTCTGTCCTGTACACATGTACGTTGCCTGTGACACATTGCACATGTCTTACCTGGCATTTACCCACGTGTGCAGTCATATATGCCAGTGCTATGAAACAGTAGCAGTACACCCACACATACACACCTTCAGTATGTTGTTCCCCATTGGCCCTATGTGTTGGTACTCACCATGGCAATCACACTACTAGGGTAGCATGTGCAAAGGTAACCTGTGAATCACCTCTATGGTCCAGTTGTGGTTTATGTGAGTCATGTGGCAATGTCACAGTTGCCACATGTATGCAGTCAGCCATCACCCTTGGCCAGGAACGTACAACACATGTGTGGGATGCCACCACACAGCCAATCTGGGGACTGAGCTCTCTGAACCCAGTAATGCCATACCCTGTCAGGTGGCATGTCATATTACAGTGACTACAATACAAGTCAGACATAGACATGCACTGACAGCATGCTGAACACACTGGGGCATATGTGGGGACTCAGAATAGCATCCTGCCTGAGCATCACACACCTCCGCAGCTGGCACACAGGCATATGTTCCGTCTGAATAGAGCACATGCCACACATGGCACACACATCCCGTGTGCCACACACTCACAGCCTGTAGGGCTACACAACACACCTGCTACAGACGTGTCAGGTACCTGTCTTGGGTGCTGCACTGGGGTCCCGCTCAACAGGCTGTATCTGGTGAAGGTCACAGTGATATTCCTCAGGGGCACTATGGTCCACCACAGAACACATGCATACATTTCAGTCAGAGGCATGGACACATATGACTCACTCATTGACCATGCCACTATGGCTGACCTGAGACATACCTCCCTGGACTACATGATAGGGAACATAGAATGGATCTCTCAGCATGTGGCATGGGCCAGTATGAGCCTGATCTTGGTTGCCAACATACCCTCACCAGGTATGCTACCACTATATGTAGGAAGGGTGTTGTATGTCTACATTCTGCTCAGTCTCCAATGTCATTCATAGGGTATCCGCTGGTTGTCAATGTGTGCTTACATGCTAGGGAAGCCACAATGATGTGCAAGGGTCATCTTGCACATGACACCCATGGCCCGATGTATATTGGCAAAGCTCCTTGATACACACATACTGCCTTACCCTGCAGGACACGGATTACATAGCCACCTCCGTGGGTATCACACAGGTTAGGACACTAACAGTGCTGCTACACAACACCAGCAGTGTACACCACAAGATGCATGCACTGGACACTGTCCTCAGCACGGTGAACTGCAATGTCTGTGCAGTACCAGGGTCCTGATTCATGGCTCACAGGTGTTACCCATCACTGACAGGTTATGCCTCATACCATGCCTCTTGTCCCCTACACATGTAACACACATGGACAGGGGGGTGGTATCCCAAGGCACCACAGATACACACACCTCCAGGTTGTTGGCACAGCACAAAGCATCAGGGCCTAATCATGTGCAGCTAACAGTGTGTCGGACTGCCATCTGTTTCATAGCCTGGCACACACAACCCTCCCATACACAGGAAGACCACCTATCCTCCATAACAACACTGGCAATATGACAGTCTCAAGAACTGTCTTTACATGGCTGGACTGCATCCAGCCAAACATTGTGCATGAGCATTACTGTAGCTACAACACACTAGTTGAAGGGTTCACAGCATGTGGTCGCTGAATTGCAGTGGAATGACATGTTACCACTCCCACAACAGGTGGGAACATGCAGCACCTGTACATCGACTACATGTAGACTATATGGCCCAGACCAGATGTGTATCCCCTGCTGTAGGTATTTTACTATATACACCCACACTGTATAGACACATACCGCGTGCGGCCCCTGCACAGTAAGACACAGTCATATTGGTATACATTGCAAATACCATTTATCCACTCGAGGCATGTGTCAGACATGGTAACTACTGCAGGTCACAAGTATTTTTGTGTATGCGTCACACACATACATCATGTGTGCAATGCCATTGCTGGTTTAGGCAATGGCATGCATTGTTATGTACAAAGACCCACACAAGGTCATAATGTGTGACAGCCACACGTGGCAGTTGTGGGTTACCAAAACATACCTATATGTACTCTGACAATGGTAAAAGACCCAGTAGCAGAGCGCACTATTGGCATTACTGGCCAACTAGCCCTGTTTGGCTGTGCTGATAGTGTGGTGACATCCCCTGTGTTTACTGGGGGAATATGCAGCATCTGGTGTATTGTAGTATTTGCCAAAAGGATCTGTTCTCTCACACTTGCATTTACACACACCCTACTACCCCCACACACACTTGCTATTTGCAGGATTCATACACCTACCTAACTAAGTCACGGCACGTGAAAGAGACACATTAGCAAAGTGCACTATTCGGATTACTAGATAGTTATTCTTCTCTGGCTGTACTTATAGGGTGCTGACATCATCAGTATTTTGAAAGGGTAATGTGCATCAGGTAGTGTGATCTGATTGCCAAAACTAACATGTTTTTCATATGGAAATGCACACACACAAACTCCCCACCCACATCCAAACACAGACACCCTTGCCATTTGCAGGTTTCAAACCCCTACCGAAAAATGTTATGACACTTGAGAGTGACGCTGTAGCAGGTTGCGCTATTCTGATTACTGGCATATGTCTCTTCTCCAGCTGTATGTATAGGGTGCTGTCATCATCACTGTTTGGAAAGGGTAATGTGCATCATGTAGTGTGATCTCCTGATTTCAAAAAAGCACATATTTTTCATACAGAATTGCACACACACACAGTTCCCACATCCAAACACACACACATGCTATTTACAGGTTTCAAACTCCTACCTAACTATATTATGAAACTTGGGAGAGACGCATTAGCAGAGTGCGTTATTTGAATTACTGGGAGGTTTCCCTTCTCCTGCTGTACTTATAGGGTGCTGACATCATCAGTGTTTAGAAAGGGGAATGTGCATCCTCTCGTGTGTTCTCCCAGTTGCCAAAAGGGATATTTTCTTCATACAGACTTGCACACACACTAGTCCCCTCCACACACACTAAGCATTTGCAGGATTCAAACCCTTACCTAACTATGTTATGACACTTGAGACGGATGCATTAGCAGAGCACGCTATTCGCTTTACTGGGAGTCTTCCTTTCTCCTGCTATACTTATAGGGTGCTGACATCATCTGTGTTTAGAAAGGGGAATGTGCATCCTGTAGTGTGTTCTCCCAGTTGCCAAAAGGGACATTTCCCTCACACAAAATTGCACACACACTAACCCCCCTCCTCCAAACACACACACTTGCCATTTGCAGGATTCAAACCACTATCTAACTATGTTATGACACTCGAGACGGACGGATTAGCAGAGCGCACTATTCACATTACTGGGAGAGTTCCCTTCTCCTGCTGTACTTATAGGGTGCTGACATCATCAGTGTTTAGAAAGGGGAATGTGCATCCTGTAGTGTGTTTTCCCAGTTGCCAAAAGGGACATTTCCTTCTAACAGCCTTTCACACACACAATCCCCACTCACCCACCAAGCATTTGCAGGATTCAAACCCCTACCTAACTATATTATGACACTTGAGGGAGACGCATCAGCAGAGCGCACTATCCAAATTACTGCGCATCTGTTCTGCGCCTGCAGTATTTATAGGGTGCTGACATCTTTATTTCTACAGAGGTATGTACATGTCGTACTACCTGTCAGGTGGGGGATAGCATATATATGCATTTGCAGCCACCTACGTCAGGGTCAGATATGCACATCACACTGACAGGTTATGTTCTATACCATGCTTTGTGACCACAGGACCTGTAACACACAACACAACCAGTCCAGAACACCACACCCACATCCAGGACACACACTTAGCTTCCCTGGGAACAGTGCCGGGATATGCAGGTGTTCACATACACCATTCCAGTTGTTAACATCAGGTACAGGCATATTGTGTGTGAGAACTACTCAGGCCTCTACCACTTTACCCCACAGCCACTACAGTTTGTGGGTCCATGTGTTATGGCAGAACCACACACCACAGCCAAATGGGGGAATACATATTACACCTGTCCATCTGCAATGTGGGTACTCACTGTTCCACACCAGAGGTAGACCACCATTGTTGATATCTGACCATACCCACCTTTCCCTGGATATCCATATCCCATCTCCACCCCCAGGCAAGGTTGTCACTGCACACAAACTGTATTTAGCACAAGCAGACTCTACACTTGTGTAGAATGGGGTGGACGACTTCAGAGGACCCATGCTGGAGGACTATACTGGCCACTCAGCATAATCCTTGACAATTGCATTCTATGAGCATGTGTACGGTTTGCATTGGTCATGCTATCCCACATATACCCATGACTGCTCCACAACAAGACACCTGTCAGCTGTACACCAGCCATATATGCGCCGTACAACAGACAGAGTGACCTAATACATTGCAGAGCTGTAGCCCACAGAGGGAGGACATCAGTGAACAGTTCCGGCATGGCACTTCATTCACACATAATCATTACAACACAGTGTTGACAGTGGAATTGTCCTGAGAATGCAGATAGGGCTCCCCTCAGTCTGTTATTGACGGACACCTACTGTCAGAGATCCTCAGCAACCCTCTCCCAGCACACACCGACAACATGGCTGTGGCTTAGCACATTCAATCCCTGGGACCTCCACGGTGCCCCTGCTTGACAGAGGTACAGCTCACTAGCCTCACATGTTGCCTTCTGTGACCTACTTTACAGTGGCACAGTAGCCTACTGTACTGGGGATGCAGATGCCAAGCACACTCTGGCTGAGCTGTCATTCCCTAGGGCAACAAGCCTAGTATTGACCTCTACACCCATATGTTCAATTGTCGGATGCACAATATCTGTTGTGCTGTTCTACTGTTTGCAGGTCTTTATTGCCATAGCATTCCCTGTTCCTATGACCAACTTGTGTATCTGTGGAAGATGTTTGCATATGACGGCGATCCACTATATCACTTATGTCTCTGTAGTCATTTACTGTGTGCACTGGGCAGATTGCCGTGTTGTGGTTGATTCCTGGACTGACACGTACAAATACCAGATATGTGTGGCCAACTGCTAAACGGAGATATGGCCTAAGTGTGTGAGCATGCCCAGTTCAGCCTTTCCATGGCATGTTGTCTGACATATGCCTCATTTATCAAAGTGTGCGAGCATGCCCAGTGTGAGCTTTCCATATGTTGCAAAGTCCACCACATATTTGGGTGTGTGTGAACTTCAACAATATCTCACGTTTATGGTTGTGTGTTGGGTGTCATGTTGTGTACTAACTGGCCGACTGCTTCATGTCTGCCACAACAGGGATAATACTGTGCCTGCAGGGATTGCATGGGATACTTTGCAGACAGTTCTCAACATACTTTCATAATGACCTAACATTGTAGTACCGTATAGTGTACTGTTTCAGTACTTTCACTGTGGTGGACAGTGTCCTGGACTTTAGTCCTATGACTGCTTGACATCTTCATAGTGAGCACAACAGACTGTGTAGGGGCCAGTTGTGCACATATGACCATGTTGCATTATGTTCAGATATGGACTACCTACACCAGGCTCGTCCAACATTACTAGTGTATTCCACAACATGGGTGGACATTGGCAAACACTAGCGATGTTCCCTAGGCCATTTCTGATGCTAGTCACAGGGTGTGTTTGTCCTTCGACACACATTGTAACTGGAGTTTGCCATGACATATGTCATGGTTAGTATACTGTGCCTCCGTCTACCTCTGACATAACAGTGATACCCAGGGTTAGCCTACCATCTCCCATCCACTCATCAGGATTCCTCTTGAGGGGCGTCGATAAGTGACTCTCTGGCTGACCTGTACCAGGAGTTTACTGAAGAGTGGGCATGCCTTCTGTGTTATGGATCATTCTGTAAAGCTTGTCCTATGTATGTCAGTGCTGGGGTTCAGGTCTCTCATGTGCATAGCTCACTGCCATTCAGATTGTACAAGGTGCAGCATGTTTATTGATTCCAGGTTGGACATGGCTTCATACATCAGGCACAGCTTGCCTGTAGCTGGGCAGTATGGCAGTGTGTGGGGCTGCAGTTTGTTTACTCAGGCAACACATGGCATCTGTTCATGCTCTTTGCTACTCCTGGTGGGGTACTGTTGTGGACTTTACAGTTGATGGAGGTGTCTGCTGCGGTATATCCCACAGGGGCTATTGTAGTCAATTGTGATGCTGATGGAGGATGACTGCAGAGCCACAGTGACTTCCCCTTATCTACATCTGCCAACCTTCATGTTTGGGTGGGTATATAGTATATGTTTCTGCGAACACTACAGCCTCATGTTTGTCCAGTGCAGGATATCTATCACCTTTTGTACCCAGGTCTCACATTACATGTTAGGTACGTCATGGGTTAACAGGTGTGGTAATTTGTGGGCACTTACTGTATATCCATGGTGGTTGTCTATACACAGTTCTGCAATTAGCTTGCTGACATGGCTATGCTCCAGTTGTCTGTTTCTAGGTGGCCCTTTTGTGGGTTGCTTGTGTCAGCTGGGGGTCGGATATGGTGGGCTGTTTGTACTCCTCTGCATACATGTTCAGTCACAGCCTTCCATGTTGGCCTATACCTATGGGACATATAAACAGAACGGGGGCCAAGACCAGGCCTTGTGGGATGCCACTCATATCTGCTTTGTAGTCTGACATGGATGCGGCATGTCTGACCATGTCAGTTCTGTCCTTGGTCTGGTTTGCAACCCCTCTACTGACATAGGGGTATATATTTAAGCTGGTGAACATATCCATACTGAACTCGTACGGTATTGTCTAGAAGCATGTGCACGGTCCAGCTACGCTGTGTGGACCACATTGCCCTCATCAATGACCTTAATGACTGCTTCAAATGGGTCAAACATTTTTAGGGGCAGGATCTGCAGTTACGACAGCCACACTGTGTAGGGTCCAGTATCAGTAGGTCCACAATAGCCTTCTGTCTGCGGTACATACTGATCCTTTCCATAGCTGTGCAGAACAAGCTTGTCAGGATCCTGGGGTGGTAGTTTGCAGTATCCATTCAGGCAACATCTTTGTTGTGATGGGCCACTGTTGTTGTACACTGCTCTTTGGGTACATATCCTGTGGTAAGGCTGACATTGGGCAGTAGTGTGATTTAGCATTCCATTATTCTTGGGGTCCATGTTGGCCTCAGCCCAGGACACCATCACATACCTTTGCTGCTGTGTGTTCTGCTTTGCAGATGATCTCTGCTACCTCAGCATCTGCAATGTCAGGGGACCAGCAGTCTGCTGGGATAGATATTTTGCACTCTGGGGGGGGGGAGTGTTTGCACTGCACCTGACAGGTTGCATGTTAGCAATATGTGTGTGTGTTTGGTATATTGTTTGTAATATCTGTGTGATTCGGTGCATATCTGTGGATGCCAACCATGGTTCCTACCATCAGTTGGGTAAGCCTTGTGATTATCCTTAGTGTACTGTACATTTTGTATCTTCATAGGTTCATGGGTTCATACTAGGCTATACACCCTAGGGCATTAGTAAGCCTAGCCAGACTGTGTGTGTCTTTCGCCACCCCTTGCTATGTTCTATTACGGCCATTTATGAATTTCTTCACTGTGCCTCTGTCTGGTCGTGACACAGTGAAGACCCCCAGTATACATGTATGATCATCCATCCACTTAGCAATATTCCTGTTGAGGGGTGTCAGTGAGGGGATCTGCCTAACATGGATTGGGATTCTGTTTCTGGGTGTGGGGAGCCTCTGGGTTATGTATCTGTCCCTCCAGCACATCTTATTTCATTATGTGTTGAGGCTGACATCTGTCACTCTCACAGCTCCAATGGCTTTGATTTCCTGTGGTGGAGCATGTCCATTACTCCTGTGTTGGACGTGGCCTTGTACAACAGACATACAATGCCTCTGTGTAGGCAGTCTGTGACTGCATTCAGCTGGGGTGTCTACAGCCAGGCAGCATATGACATATATTTCACACCCTTTATCCTGTTGGTGGGGTAACTATGAGGTCTTCTGAACTGCTGCAGGTGTCACGTATGGTACATCCCATATGAGTCATTGTACTAGATTATGGGTCTGATAAGGGAACAGTACAGCGCACAGTGACCTCTGTTGATGTAGATGTGAATCCTTTCATGATACGGTGTCCAATATCAACAATCTTCCTAGCCACATTGGCATTGTGAGTGTCACATGACAGATTACTGTCGACCTGTGTCCCTAGGTCCCTGATTACTCCTTGCATACATAATGGTTTGCCACCTATGTGGTAATTTGTGTGTACCTTGTCTGGTATTTGGTGGGACATTCATACTGTCCAATGTCTTCAGGATGTCTGGGTGGAGTTCTTGTGTGTGAGAGTGTGGTCTGTCGCATGCTACAGACTGTACAGCAGTTTGGACTACACTTAGGTGCACATGGGTGGTCTCCACTGCTTTGTGCATTGTCAGTTACCTGGCCATATGGGTGTCTGTGCTGCATATGGATACTCCCCCTCCTTTGATGTTTTGGTGCAGGTGTTGGGGCCATAACACATCATATGTGGTATAACCTAGTAGTGCTGGTGTGCTATCACTAGGCTTGCAGCAGGCTTCTGTCACTGCACATACATCAATGTTCTCCATAATGGGAAGTGCCTCAGGGGCATGCATATTGCAGTTTACACATCTGGCATTGGTCAGCATTACCCTTATGTTTCCTAACACTTATGTTTTCTAGAATGGTGGGTAGTCTTTTTGGCCTTGCCTACATATGGCTCTATGGAGGTGGCAAAGAGCTTATCCAGTATCCAGACGCACAGGGGTAACAGGTGCAAGCCATCCCTGGAACAGCAGCATGGCTTGTCATGCTTGACATCTCAAGCAGACAGATATTAGACCCTCTTGGACTTACAGCTGTAACTGTGCCAGCTGTTAAACATGATCATTCTGTGTTTGTACTGTGGCATCATTCTTGGTGAGGGTTGGATGCTGCACACAGCCAGTGTCATACCGGCCTGGGGTACATACTCAGAGGGATCATCCATGTCTCTTTTCATGTTGACCAGGGAGGTACATCTCAGGTCATTCACACCAGCATGGACATTGAGTGCATCATATTTCTGCTTGCTTTGGGGTGACCTGCGTACTTGTGTTATGTGGCATTTTGTGGCAGCCTACAGGCAGCTTACTCTACCCTTTCCCTTGTTCAGTCTGGTGAGTGGGACAGCAGTGTGTCTGCCTATACAGACACCTATTACAACTGTATCAGGCATGTTGTTTCTCCTTCTGGTCTGTGACTGTTTGGCACACCAGCTTTGTGTACTATTGATTGCATGTGCTATGTTTGGAGGTTGTGGTTGCTTATGATCTGCTTTGGAGGCTTCTGTTGGTGTGGTGTGTTTGTAATTAAGGCCTCCGGGAATATTTTTCTGTGTTTATGTGTTTGGTTTACAGTTGTGGTAGGTCTATGTGGGACTGGGTTTGTGGTGTATGTGGTTACCTTCTCCTCCTGACTAGTTTTGACAGTACTGAGTTGGTGGAGCTCAACCTCTGGTTTGGATGCATGGTTGCATCTATCACATATATTTTTTATTTATTGGGGGGTGGTGTGGTTGTCTGTGTACTTGGGACAGGTGTCACATTGCCTCTGGATTCACAGATTTTACTTGTTGTGGCTGGACTTAGTGGATTGTATGTGTGGACATATGTTATTGCCATACTACTGCTCAGTGATTACTTCCCTTTTTATGTTTGCTCTATCATGTGGTAGCTTCCTCATTCTCTTGCATGGTTTGGTAATGGCTGGAGTCCAGCATGCCAGATGCCTGCATGTATGGCATTGTGTGTTGTTGTTATTTGTGATTGCATACTCCAAGCATTCCTGGCTGTGTTCATGGAATGCCTGTATAACATGTGTGTCCCATATTCTGCACTTGCACAGGGCCTTTTGTGGATTCAACATCAGTTTGGAGGGCTGCAACCTATGCTTTATACATGTTTTTCACTGTGGTATTCTGGCCAGGGACTGGGGTCGGGATGTGTATATCAAGTGTGATTACTCTATGGTCTGGTCTTACCAGTGAGGGGTACACTTCTCATCTTGCCATCCAGTACCCATGTTGCTGATTATCACATCCAGTATGCTTACCCCTCTTGTGGGAGTGGTACATTGTTCCTGGGCATTTTGGTTTATGGATTCTGGGAACTTTTCTCCTACTGTGTTCGTGCTAGTATAATGCTCCCGGTGTTTGTCTGGGTATTTTCAGTCAAGCAATATAATGTGGTTTGGGGAGCTTGATATATTCATGTATTCCAACATAGGCCAGGTGCAGTTCCTGGTATTTGGACAGTAGTCTGCAGCAGGCTATATACTGGGAGGCGGTTTTAGCCATTGGTATTTGACCATGGCTAATCCATGCTGCTTATTGTTGTGGTACCAACATGGGGGTGTGGTTATCCTTGCCATTTCTTGCTAGTCACCCTCCTTTTGTAGCTTGTTCCATGTTTTGCGGCTGTACAGCACAGTATGAGGTGTGACCTGGTAGTGTTAGGGTACTGATGTGAGCCTTGACCCAGTTCTCTATTAGAGGACTGGTATCTACATTCTCCATACTGTGTGTGTTTACACTGCACACATCTTGCTGTTTAGACTTCTGGCATTGGGTAGCATTACATATAGGTTCCTATCCCTTGTGGTACCTATGAAGGTGGGTTTGTGTTTTGAGACTTACCTATTCAGGGCATGCTGTGGGTACTGCCAGCCTTTGCCAGTATCCATGGGGCATGGCATGATAGGTGCACGCCACCCCTAGCAGGTGGTGCATCATGTCATGCTCCGCATGTCTTCCCAGCCTGAAACACATTGGCTCCCCTTTGACTAACTGCATTACTTCAGCCAGTTATTGCACTTGATCATCCCATCGTCATTTTGTGGCTTCATGCTTGGTGAGGGTAGATGTTAGTCAGGGTGCTCAGGTGTGCATATAGTACATGGTTTTACATTACTTAACACATGGCATTCATGCCTCAGGTGGTGCTGCAGGGCTGCCTCTGTCGGATGCGCATATTACACTTCCCTGTACATGTTTGTGAGCAGGTCATGTCATTTTAGGCATCCATGTTATTATTTGAGTGAGTCAGAGGGGGTATCATTCCCAGGGTTCCTACTGAGCCAGTGTATGTGCTAAGCGTTGCCTCTTTGCCAAGGCCAGGGCATACTGGGCACGCCTCCTTCTGCCTACTGGGGCAGGCTCAGGTTGTTTCTCCTCCGAGTCACGCTCTGCCTGTGTTGGCCTTGGCAATGGTGGGGGGCTGTTTGGCCCAGCCCTATGCTGGTCCTGCTGCAGCTGTTTTCGCAAGATCATATTATGTAGCATAGCACATACCATGACAATTTGAGTACATGTAGTTGGTGTGTACTGCAAGGCTCCACCAGATGTGTCCAGACACCGGAACCGTGACTTGAGCAGCCCAAACACACGCTCTATTACATTACGTGTTTGTGCATGTGCCTCATTATGGCATTCCTGTTCAGGTGTGTGTGCGTTTCTGATGGGTGTCATCAGCCATGGCTCGAGTGCATGACCTGCATCCCCCACTAGGTGTCTGTGTGGGATGTCCCCATTGGCAAATGTCTGGTACAGCTGCGTCAAATTCCAAATATGGGAATCGTGGTAACTCCCAGGGCAGCCAGCACACACATTCATTATTATGCCCTGGGCATCACACACGACCTGGCAGTTGATGGAGGGGAAGCCCTTGCGGTTAATGTAGGCCCTACCCCGCTCACCGGCTGGTGCTTTGATGCGTATGTGCGTGCAGTCTATTGCACCCACTACCTCAGGGTATTCCGCTATTTGCTGGAAGAGATGCATATTGCTGGCCAATACCTCACGGGCATTGGGGAAATATACATGATCACCGACATTTGCTGACATGGCATCCAGGAACTGGTGCAGTACCCTGGAGGCTGATGCCTGTGATATCCCCATCATATCGCCAGTTGGTCTCTGGGAGGTACCTGTTGCTAGTTTTCTTAGGCCAACACATACCTTGGTTTCCACTGGGATGGGTTCCCCTCTGTTGGTTCTGTGTGTGAGGCGTGGCCTGCACAGCTCAACAATTTGCTGCAGGAGCTCTCTGTACACTCTATAGTGCTCTACTATCTCCAGCTCATGTAACCCGTGGTAGGTGACCCTGGGCCTGTACACTCTTCTCCGTCTCCTCACTGTGGGTTGTCTGGCACCATCTGCATTGTCACCACCCTCAGCAAGTCGCCTATGTCTCATTATGACAGCTATGGCAGCCCCTAACAATTCTGCTCTGAGTGAAGCTTTTTCAGTTTTCACTTCTATTAGCCTACTCCTGTCTTACAGTGTCTCTTAAGAGAAACATCCTACACTACTGTTTGCAGAGTTGTAAGTGCTGGCCTGGGCTACTATTCTGCCTGTGTAATTGCCTGCTTCTAATTGTTTTCACCTGCTAGCTTCAGCAGTTATCCCTGCTAGCTTCCTATTAATTCTGTTGCTTCCTTTTTCCTTTCTGTTTCCTCAGGGGGGAGCAACGTGCATACCAGCAGAAACACACTCACAATGGCTTATATGCGCGCACACATGCTTACAAGGTTCAGAATCTACTTATTTGGGTTAAAACGTGCGTACACCCACGCAAACACTGTTACACGTCTGCCAACAGCCACCAACATGCTCAGCCTGCTCTACACGCACACACACCAGCGCAAACAGTTTTAAACATCTCCCAACACGCTCCCACATGCTCAGTCTGTCATACACACTCACACACTGCCCTACTCATGCTTCATGGTGCACACACGTGCGCATGCATGCCCAGCAAGAAACTTTGGTGTAAGTAACAGTGTACACCTTCCATTTCTTGACTTTCCCTGACTTATCTAGTGGCACACCTCTTTCCATGATCTGTGTCTGTCATCTGTCATGTTACACTGACCTCCAATGAACTGCATTTCTTTCTACCATTGCCCACTGTGATGTCACCTATCTCCTACTCTATTCCTCCCCCTTATGTATCTCTTACACTACTCAGACTGTGCTCATTTGCTATGTGACTGAGATTCAGTATCCTAACCCTCATTTACATGAGATTGCCTACTAATGCTTAGTTACATGTCTTAGACTCGGCTTCCCCCATTAGCAACCACTACATGGTGGCCATGTTGTTTTTGGTCTGCTGGTCCCTGCATTGTCATTCCATGTATTGCATGAAACCCACATTTGTGGGTTTATAACCTTCTTTTTTATGGTTTTATACAGCACAGCCTGTTTGCGCGGGGCTGTGCTGGGTTTAAACATCGGCGATCGCCGAAAAAAAAATTATATTTTTAATATTTTTGCATCGGGTTACCTTGCCAATGGCCACATATTTGGCCATTGGCATGCTGCCTGAGACATATGCACCCTTTATTTGGAGCTGACATGGCTCCGTTGTGGAATTTGCAGAAACGTACTCAGTTGTCAACTGAGTACATTTCTGCAGCTAAATCGTCTCTTACACGGACTGGTTTCTGCTACGTGGATCGCTAATATACCTCATTTGCATACCTTTCAGCTGCAAGTGAGGTATTTAGCATGTTCTCGCCCAGTCCGTGTAAGAGACGTTTTAGCTGGTCTCTTACACGAAGTTTAGGGCTGTTCCTGGATCGCGAGGCTTGCATGGAGTGTTGCACGCCTCTTACACTCCATGCAAGCCTTCGTGAATCCTGACCATCATGTCTGAAATTCAGAAATAAACCTTAAATATTTCTGACTTTCTAAAAGCAACTAATCTCATGAAGCAGTTCCAAATGGCACAGTATAGTCAGAAATATTTAAATAAAACGCGAGATGCAGAGATGAATTCAGAAACATTTTCTGCTTTGTAGTAAGTGAATCTGCATCACAACTGGCCATGGACAGGGAACGTAGAAAACATAACTACTTGACACAGCTAAGCCAAATAATGTGATCAGCTATGGTACATGGTAATGGCTGTATAAAGAAGAATCATGTATGCTAATGAGGCAAAACAAGATGGAGGAGTGATACATAGATGTTTAAATTCTGTATGGTAATGTTGCACTCATCTTAGATTTGTACTCAGCTAAATGTCTGTGTTCTGACAGAGTACATCACAAAATTATGATTGGGGTTGATGCAACGATTGTAAACATGTATTTAAAGATCTTATTGCAGCTGCTCTTGCCAATGGTGCACAAAGTAGCATACAGAGGTGCAGAATCATCCAACCATGCATAATATTTCATGGCCAGCACAACACCAACATAGTGGAACAATAATTTATGGCCAGATACACTATGCAAGAAATTGTGGAAATGTGTTAGCCTGATCCACAACTCCAGGGAATTTATGGACTACCTATTACAGTGGCTACCAGTACATGCGACTTTATGTATATTAGCTGCATGGAGATTTCAGTGACCTACTGGGGACACAGAAGGTGTTCCTCAATGCCATTCTTCAACATGTGAGGAAGCATATGTTGTTCCCACATACCCCAAAGAAGTGAACAGCATATGGGAATTCTATGATATAGCCCATCTTTCCGAAGTACTGGGGGCCTCAGAGTGTACCCACATTGAAATAAAGGCCCTATCTGTTGAACTGTGAAGGATGTAAATGAACCTTAAAGGACAACATTCTTTCAGCTGCCAGGTGGTCTATAATGTACAGGGTATCATCTACAAAGTGTGTGCAGGCCAGCCTGGCAGTTTTCATGACTCCAATATATGGCACACATGTGACCTTTTCAATGGCTTGTGATGGGTGATTTCCTGTAGGAGCATCTTGTTTGTGATACTGGATATGCCTTAGAAACCTGGATCAGGATACCTATCAGAACTGTATGCAATCAAACTGATCAGGGTCTCAATTGAGCACTACCACATACCAGAAATATTGTAGAATGTGTGTTTGGGCTGCTGAAGGTACACTTTCACTATCTGGATACATTCACTGGTGCCCTGCAGTATGGCTCCACCATGTGTGCCAAAATACTGACTATTATTATTGTTAGCAGGCAGTTACAGCAGAGTGGTCTCTTGCAGGGCCATCAGTTCCCAGCATCAGAGGTAGTGTTAGCTAAGACATGGGAGGAGTCAGATAAGTAGTCAGCAGCAGGGGATGACTATGTCAGACGGGGGGGGGGGGCACAGTATGCAATGCCACTAGCAAAGATGCAGTGCATTGTACATAACTTTTCAACATAACTATACAAGACTTAAGCTGATGCACTATAGCAAAAATGATGTATGGAAAAATACCATGGTATGCTTGCCCATGCATAGACTGGTGAATCTGTGTGACAGACAGAGGCAACCCAAGTAGCAATGAACAGAAGGCAGGGCAGAGTTATCATCATTTGCAGAGGTGAGGAATGGCAGAACAGAAGTACATATCTTTCATACAGAAATTTGTGAGTGTGAGTGCTGAGGTGTGCTAAAAGAAAACATTTTCCTTTGGGTAGTTCAGTAACTGGACTGGGTGAGAAGCTAATAGCACCATACTCCCATAATCCTATATAATTTCTATAAGCAATTCTCAGATTTTTAGGATACCATAAGAATAGTTAACATTTGTTTCATTTTCTTTAAAAGTTTTATCAGGTAGTAAAGCTATTAAATGCAATATATATGTGTATATATATATATATATATATATATTTATTTATATATATATATATATATATATATATATATATATATATATATATATCACCTTACTATAATAATTTTAATAAGCACTAACCTATCCTCAAAAGTAAAAAAGCATTCATTCCATTTTTTAGTAAGAAGTAACATTTCTTCAATTACTTTTTCAAAATTATTATTAATCTTACTCACATCTGGATAGATTTTTATTCCTAAATATTTTAATTCTTTGCCTTCCCAATTATATTTATAATTATCCTTAAACTTCCTATCTAGAAATTGATTTAACAATAAAGGTTCACTTTTATTGCTTATACATTTCAGCAGCTATACTTCTTGAAACTTTTCAATTTCCTCATCTGTTTCTTCGATCAAATAATTTAAATGTCCTATAGCTAGTAAAATATCATCTATAAAAAATTGTATTTTAGATCAAAAATCTCTATTAATTGAGAGTCCATCATTTTTCTCCATTGCTTCTTATACTATTAGCTAAAAGTTTGATAACTAATGCAAACAATAAAGAGGACAAGCACCCTTGTTTTGTGCCTTTGTTTAAAGTGAATCCCTGGAAAATGCAAGATGCAATTTTAACAAATGCTGTGGAATCTCTGTACAAGCATTTTAATATTCAAATAAACTGTTCTGGAAATGCAAATGCTTCTAAAATTTTAAACAAGTTTTAAACAAGTAGTTCCAATCTGCAACTCAAAAGCTCTCTTGATATCTAAGCTAATTAAGACCAATTTCATGCTCTATCCATTTGCTAAATCTAATATAGTTACTACCATTTTATATTATTGTACATTTATCTATTCACTATAAACTTTAATTTATATACTTATATTTTAATCTTGTGGAAAAAAAATAGAAGTAATGGAAGTAAATATTTTATTGTCTACATTTAACAATGAAATAAGTCTTTATGATGAGATTAACTTATTTTCCTTTCCTTGTTTAAGTATAGGTGAGTTTACAGAAAATTTCCATGAGGAAGGAATTACTTTGTCATCCTGAATAATCATGAAAAAAAGTCATGAAAATGTCAGTCAGTAATTCTAAAATATTTAACCGAAATAGACTATGTAACTCCATACTTAAACCATCTAACCATTGAGCTTTGTAATTTTACCTTTTTTTTACTTCTTTAACTTCTATCAGGGTAATGGTCTTTTTCAACTAAGATATTTGTTGGTCATTTAGTTTACAGGTAACATTTTTCTTCTTTAAATAATTGTCAGTTTTGTAATCATCAGGATTTTTATTTTTATCTTTATTAAGACCCTCGTGGAATTTTTTTTAAAATATTAAGTATTTCCTCTATATCTAAAGTAAGCTTATTAGTGTGAGCATTTTGGATATTATTGATTTGTGCCTTCTTGATTAACATATTATTTTGTTTGGCTAATCAATGTAGATTTTTTGAAATCATCCCATAACTATGCAATTTTATTTTTTCTAAAGCTATCTTTACTTTTTGTGTTAAAACTGTTTGATATTTTGTCAGTAATTTTTTAATGATTTTAGTATTATCTAATGTGTTTGTTGCACAAACCTATCTTTGTGTATTTCATCTTGTATTTTTAATAACTATTTACCCCATTCTTTCATTTTATTACTAGCCCATCTTCCCATTCTATCTTTAATATGCATTTTTAAGGAGTCCCATAGTATGAATTTACTAATCTGACTATTATCATTCAAGGGTACTGCGGTGGTGGTGCTGCTGTAGCATTGTCACCTCACAGTTAGACGTTGCCCATTCGATTCTCAGAGCGTCTTCTGTTTGGCGACATGCGTGAATGGGCATTCCTTCATTGAAGGTTTTGCGTCAGGCCCGGCAAGTCGGCATGTAAAAATCTACTGCCAATCATTAGCGGATCAGAGTTCCGCTGTGGCGACCCCCTAACTGGGAAAAGCCGAAAGACACAACAACAACTATTATCATTCAAGGATAGAAAATCCTCAATTTATTTGGTAAGGTAACTCTTAAACTCTTTTAATTTCATCATATATACTGAGATTCTACAAATAATCTAAAATTTCCTTATATCCATTACTATATTAATACTTAGTGCATTATAATCAGATAGAGGACAAGTAATAGTTTTAAAATAATTCACCTTATTAAGTAAATCTATAGAGGCATAAATCCTAACAATTCTATTTTGCTTCTCGTGCCCATGAGTATAATGAGTAAAGAGCAATTAGATATCCTCTGCTTTTACTAGTAAACCAATTAAATTATTATTACTAATCCATCTATTTAGTGCTTTAGCTGATCCCAGTATTTTAACTTTCTTCTGTTCACTTGTATTTTCTATACTAGATATGCAGTTAAAATCCCCTGCTAAAAACCAATAATGTTATAGTAAGTTTACATGATCTTTAGCCACTCTTGCACCTATCCCAGGGATCCAGTAAAAATTAGGTAACATATAGAGTTTGCCATTATATTTAATTATTATAAATGTATACATTTTACATTCCTTTGAGATCACTGAAGGAGTCCATGACCTTAGGCATTACAGTGGATTTTCTCAAACGTATAGCAGTTCTTCTACTCTTTTTGTTAAAAGAAGCAGATGATAACATTTCATAACCTAAGTTAAATATTGTATATCTTTATCTATCAACGTCTCCTCTATTAATTTTAGATACCTTGTTAATGATTTCCTTTTGTTGCCATTATTTAGTCCATTTATATCAATAGATAATAGATTTAAGCTACCCATGCTGTGAATTCAAAAAGATTTATTTTAAAAGTTAATATGACACATTTATCCACCATACTAATTTAATTATATACAAGACTCTAATGCATTCCTCTGATACTGTCTTGACAGTCCGGATTTTTTTAATTCTTCCTTTCTACAAACTAAACTACTGAAATTCAAAAATAATAAAGGTAAGTCTACAACTATAACTGTATATAATACTAATAAAACACAACCTGCCATAGATACCAAAGTTCCTAGTCTGCCTATTAAATACTCAAACTACTAAACTAATGCTCTATCCAGCAACACTTAAAAATTCATCCAAAAAACTAGCCAACAACTACCGTGAATTGCAAATAATTATTACAATACTATATATAGGTCAAAATGATAAGGCATTATTAATTTAGTTATATATTTTGCCATTTAAAAATAGTCCCCTATTACTACATGCAAGTTTAATAATACTCTTCTATTAATCATAGATATTAAATATTCTAAAAAAAATAGTACACTATATACCTATTTATATAATATTAGTGTAAATTACCCATTTAATAATCCTAAATTATTTATGCATTCAACATTAATATAACTAGATCTCTAAATAACTAAATATAACTGAGTCGGACCTGAAGAGATAAAGACTCTGTAAACAAATAGGTCAAATCTTATCATATTAAACTATAATACAAAAGAGAGAACAATGTACACATATATTTATCATGCCAAAACACACACAAACACACACACACACACACACACACACACACACACACACACACACACACACACACACACACACACACACACACATTTTATAACTCTAACAAAAAGCTCTGAAATAGTTTTTAAAGTGCAAGTGCACGTATTTCAAATTTCTTTAATACTCTTAACACATCAAATATCAAAGTATTTAGAAAAAAAAATTAGCTTATTAAACTACTTCATAAAAGTATACACATTAATGAAGTTAAAAAGAATGTCTTATTATTTCTATAGAGTCAAACAAAAATTGCAGTCTATATCGTATTCAAAAGTTACAATGTGTTCAATTTAAATTCCATTCTCCTTTCCTGGATTGAAACATACTGAAAAATCTGTTTTACTTTCTATCAAAAATGAATGTACTGATTCAGCAATAAAACACTCATGTTAAAACCCCGGGATTCATGAAGCTCGGCGCAAGGCCGGTGTAAGGCCTGCACCGGCGGTGCAGTGAATAGTCGGCGTAGTAGCGCCATATGCATAGTAATGAGTGCGCGCCACAACCACAGACACGCGTCGTGGTGTCGTGGCGAGCCCAAGTAGGATGCGTCCGGAGGCGTGGCTAAGCCGGCAGGCGATGAGCAACCTAAAGTGCTGACTGCCACAGTCCGCCCATAATAGTAATGGCACCAGCTGCAG
>NC_056732.1:1659754181-1659869181 GCF_019279795.1 Protopterus annectens
CTTTCTATTTGCATCACCCCCTGACATTTTTGCCACTGTAACACATCTGTACTCACCTGCATGCCACTAACACAGGGGTGTAATCTACTCTGCCATGGGCCATGTTCTCCGCAGTACTGATGCATGTAGTACTCCTACATGGCGTTTGCAGTGGGCAGGGTGGGAGGAGCAGTCCTGCATGTGTGCACACATGCCACATTGCTCGGCCCGGGCGTCTGTGTGACATCCACAGACTGGACACACACCGTGCTGTGGGACATAGGTCCTGTGCACATCCCACAGGGGCACACTGTGTCACTAGTCATGTGATAGCTCCCTTGCTGGTAGGGTGACACAGACCCATGGTACCACCACAGCGGATGTACTGTATAGACATAACAGTTGACATCCACTTCTGCCGTTCAGTGAACACTACCATGGGGGGGTGTCACTACTGTGTACATTGCACATGTGTTTACACACGGCCCTGCTGGACATCATTGTGGCACACATTGCACCTGCTACGGCACGTTTGGACATGGTTACTTGCTGTTCCCTCCATTTCGAGTACCTATTCTGCTACTACATTGTCCCATATGTGCAGGCCATACATATCTTGTTTATGTACATAACATGAGGCCATCCCTCCATCATGCATGCTATGCCTGTGATACTGTCTATGATTTCTGAACATATCCATCATGACAGCTTTGCATTACACATAATTGACATTGTCACCCCTACTGCGTGGGATACGTGCACGTCGTGCGCATATTCCGTATGACATCGATGGTATATGCCCATGCACATGTGTGCTGTGACACTATACATACATGTCCTATCCCCTGCTGTGGCACTTCATTGTTGGATATCCACTGCCAGCATCAGCGTGGGTGGTGGCATTGTTCTGTGTTTGAAACCCCTATGGCAGACCTGGGGTAGGGTTACCACCTGTGCCACTTTGCAAGGGACAGTCCCTCTTTGGGCAGTTGTGTCCTAACAAAACATATTACAAATGGCAAATGTCCTGAGATTGTAGGACATAATTATGTCCCATTTTTATGTAAGAGTTGCATAACATAGTTATTTATGTATGTACATTCATAAATGTTACAAGACACACAATAAGCAACTAAACTGCTACAAGACTATGCTTTTATTTAGGCAAAGGAGTACAGTTCTACCCTTTGTACTGACCATGGGTATGTGTCCACCTGTAACATCTGATGTGTGTCCCGAAAATGTCCCACTTTGGCCATTTGAAAAGGTGGCAAGACTAACCTGGGGTTATCCCGGGTGTGTACAAGTTGTCCCACTGCTGTGCACACGTTGTCCACAGTCGTTGGTATGCTGCGCGGCTTAGCATTACATAACCAACTTTCACCACTCTCTGCCTGATGGACAGGTATCTTTACCTACACACACCGTTCACATACTGTACAGATTCGTCATACGTATCATGCGTTACACAACAGTACATGTCGTGGGTTCGACATACCTTTCCGGCCTTTGGTTCTGTATTCCTCTGTATTTCCTTGCTACTCCTTTTGTATTCCCTCTTTGTTCGGTATGAACATACGGTTTGAATATCCAGGGAGTCTTCCTTATATTCGTCGCCACCTGAGGCATGTGGGTTAATCAGGCCAATAGCTGTTCCTCGGTGTGTACTTATGCGCATATCACCGGTGATCCCCCTCCTTTCGTTCGTTACGCGTCGGCACTAGGCCATGGTTCTTTCCTCGTGTGGCCGTTGGTTATTTGCAATACCTTTGTGAGGATGGTATGTATTGTATCATGTTTGTGTGACTGCATCCGCTATGTGTGGTGTCGGGTACATTTCGCTGTGGTATTAGCCGTGGATTGTGTGTGTTGGGTATGGTATTCTGTTCGACATGTGGGTCTCCGTGTCCTGGCAGCGTCTGTCGATGGCGTTGTGCATTCAGATGTGTAACATAGCTGTTATATTCCTGTACACAGCGGATGCAAGGATGCATCAGCCGCTGCTAGTGTTTCCCACGAGCTTGTTGTGGGTATGCCGCTGTCATTGACTGCCTGTATGTTTTTGCTACGGTTTTAGCTGTTATCCCTTTGATATGTGCAATGGGGTATATCTGCGGATGTGGGTGACGGGTACGGGGTGTGAGTCTTGCATTTATACATACGAGATATGCTTGTGTGTGTGCTCCATCCCTGCTTGGGGAGATGCAGGTTACCTGTCTGATGTTCCGGGAATGTTTGTTTTGTTGATGTCGTGTGCTGTCGGTATCGCCTGCATGTGTGCTTCCTGCACGTATTCCTCCTTCACATCGGTTATATATCTGCGGATGTTCGTCCGTGCCTACTATCCATTGCCATTTTGTCGCTGATAGTTACGGTGAATGTGGTCCTATACTTGGGATGGCCTGTATGCTACCGGTAGCCTCCTATTCGTGTGCCGCTTGCTTACTTCACAGTCGTGGAACACACAGCGGTATTTACGGGACCGTAAGTGTTCACGATCGGTGCCGGGATAGCACATTCGTATTTTCGCCGTACATGCCTGATGCTGTGTAACGTTGCCGACGGACCGTGTTGAGTCTACCTTATGGCCGCCATACATACGGTCATGGTTTGTACATGCGTCCTTTGCATCTCCTGTTGGCTATGGCCCTGTGGTACATTCTGGGACATTTCCGCTTTGCATCGTTTTACGTCGCCACGTGCATAGCCACTGAGGAGATGTCAGTACTACTTTGTGGGTACTGCTGTACATACGCCTATGGTTCCTGTACTGTATGCCTACGCATGTTATTACACTCCGCCTGTGACATGTCATCTACATACACATTTTACAGTGGCACACACATTACACACACACAGCGGAACACACGACAACCTCACCTCACACATAGACATATTGCCGCCATGGCTCTCAACCTTCTATTTCCAGAGTGAGGAGCACACACATTAGTAATGTGAAACAAATGGGCATAATGTGGAACACATAGTAATGGCATAGTGACAACTTCAGCTAAGTAGGTCATAGGTTGATTATAATATGCTGATTTACTTACAGTGAAGAACCTTTAATGAATTACTATGATTACATTCTATTTACCAGGATGTCATTTATATACATTCCTAACAATGGATGTTTGACAGACATTTTCAATGTGGAACTTTGAGGAACTGCGAGGAACATGAACTGTTTTACACCCCAAATGAGGTACGTTCCTCATAATGTCGTACACTTCACTGGTATGCTTGCCGCTTTCGCACCGACGGTTGAACACAATACGTACGTTGGCCGCATCGCCGGTGGCGGCATGTATCTCCGCACTCATATCCTATGGATATGACACGCACATATCCCGTTACTGTACCGTGGACTGGTGACCATCCCGACACGCGGATATGTATTGATGCAGGTTGACATTTCCATGGCTGGCGTTACCTGCTCTGCCCACCCTCCCGGATGATCGGGTTGTCGGTCACTATGTTTACTATGTAGAGATTTCGCTTCTTACTTATCTGTGAACTTGCATCCCTGGGTTCCATATTACCCTGTTGTACTTTATATCTGTGTATGCGTACATATATATCTACATGTGTACTGATATCTATTTCCGTATCTGTGTATGCACATAAATACATATGTGATCGACTTGCGGAAATAGTGGCAGCATACGGCTACGCCGTGTGCTGTAGAACCGGCGTGCGGTGAGGTGTTGGTGTTCCATGCTCTGCTGGCTCTTGGGTGTGCAGCGTTTGGGTGGTGCCTTTGTTGGAGTCACACATACATCTGCACATACGGTACACATTACAGGCGGACATGTTTGTGTGGCGTCCATTTTACTGTGTGTGCAGGGCAGGAGGTGTCAGTCCATGGGGCCTACACTGTCAAAGTATGTGCTATGCGTTCCCTCTTTGCCAGGGCGTAGGCATATTGGGTACGCCTCTGTCTACCTACTGGGGCTGGCTCAGTGTGTCCATGGCGCTGAATGCCCTGTGCCTGTGCTTGCCCTGGCAGTTGTGGCGGGCTTGGTGGCCCTCCGGCATTATGTCCCTGCAGCAGCTGTTTCCGCAGAATCATATTGTGTAGCATACAACATACTATGAATATGTGGGCACTTGTGCCTGGAGAGTACTGCAAGGCTCCACGGATGTATCCAAGCACCGGAACCGTGATTTCAACATCGAACACACGCTCTATGATTATTCTTGTTTGTGCGTGTGCCTCATTATGGCGTTCTTGCATGTGTGTGTGTGCATTTCTGATGGGTGTCATCAACCACGGCTCCAGTGCGTAGCCAGCATCTCCCACAAGGTGACCTTGTGTGATGTCCCCCCTGGCGAATACCTGATACAGCTGTGAGGCATGCCAGATATGGGAGTCGTGGTAGCTTCCAGGGCTGCCAGCACACACATCCATGATAATGCCCTGCGCATTGCACACGACCTGGCAATTGATGGAGGGGTATCCCTTGCGGTTTATGTAGCGTCTACCCTGCTCCCCGGGTGGTGACTTAATTTCTATGTGCGTACAGTCTATCGCACCCAGTACCTCCGGGTATTGTGCCACACGGTGGAAGTGGCGCATATTGCTAGCCAACTCCTCCTGAGATGTGGGGAAATTTATGTGCTCATGGGCATGTGGTAACATGGCATCCAGGAACTGGTGTAGTACCCTGGATGCTGATGCCTGTGAGATTCCCATTATGTCCCCGGTTGGCCTTTGAAAGGTACCTGTAGCCAGTATTCGCAAGCTCACACATACCTTTGTGTCCACTGGGATGGGCTCCCCTCTGTTGTCTCTTGTTCTCAGGCATGGCCGGCACAGCTCCACTATTTGCTGTAACGTGTCCCTGTCCACCCTGTAGCGCTCTACTATCTCCAGGTCTCGCAGCCCCTGGTAGGTCACCCTTGGTCTGAACACTCTCCTTCTCCTGTGAGGCCTACGGTAGTTGTCGGCACCACCCTCCACAACTCCGTCTGTCTCTGCCACATACCTATGCATCACGGCCACGGCACCCAGCATATACATATTAAAAGTTCCCCGTCTGTTTACACCCTACGGTGCGGCATTTGGGAAATCGCGCTGTGTGTTGTGTGCATTCACACTTAATACTGTTGTGCTGTATACCCGGTGATGTCATTGGGTGTGTCTGTGCAGCCGTATCCATGGCTTATTTCCGTGGTTTTACGGTTGCAACTGCAACGGTACTGCCTGTAGTGTTACATTACAGTTGCCTGCATTGCCTTGGCTTTGCATCTTACATTACTGCATCCTGCAGGCACATGGCATATGATGCATTTTATCTGCAGCCGCAGTTATGCTACCTCTGTACTTGGCTGTGCTATTTCGGTTCTTTGCTCTTTGCATTTCTGCTACATCCCCTACTATCTTTGCATTCATATGCCTCCCCTTTCCCGTTATGCAGGAGTCTGCATGCAGAGTTATCAGCTGCCGCCGTTTGCCCTTCCTGGATTGATTGGTGTTGATTGCTCATTACGGCTCCATTTACACTGCTTCCGCATTTCCTCGTATTCTCCGCATTGCCTTCCTATATCCGTGGTTGTTGACGGGGAGGCCGTCACGTGACTGGTTTGGGGAACGTAGTCATCCTCGTGCACATGCATCTGTGCGCGCATTATGTACTCTCAGTGCATCTATTTCCTCACACGCCAGTCCTGATGCTGTGATGTGCATTGTACAGCCCAGATTTGCTGACCTCCAATATCCTTCCTCCTACAGTGGCACACCCCTCTGTGGTTGACATGTATCTCGTGTAGGCCACTCCTCGGTGTAGTACCGCTGCGCCGTTTGCTCCATCCTTACACCGGCGCCGTTTTTGCGATTCACTATTATCTGCCTCATTTGCATGGAATTGACTACTAATACATGGTTACGGCGCCGGACACCGCCACCACTCCTTGACAACCATTGCGCTGGGGTTGAAGCTTTACATACATACTATGGTGTGTGGTGGCTGTGCAGCTGATGTGTGTTATACTGCTCTTTTAGGACATTGTCATATTATTTCATTGCTTTGCAACTTCTGTGCACATATCCCGGGGTCTGCTGTTCTTTCTCACGCGTTACCATTTATGTCATTTTTTACATTTTGTGCATATTTTCTTTGGACATTCTCGGTGCCTTTCCACATTGGCATATTGCACCTGTATGATACCTGACTTTGACAGCCTTCCGTTACTCCTCGGTCATGTTTGGGTAAATGTAAACCGTTTTTTTTGGTTTACATTGCCGTGCCCTTATGCCACGCCTGCGCCACTTCGTGGATCGCTATTTGCCCTCATTTGCATGGTGTAATACCGCACACAGTGTGTTTTGCATACCTACGCCGGGGGCGGAGACGGTCTGGCGCACGCTGGTAGTGCACGTGGAATTCATTCATACCTGAATCGCTCAGCAGCCATATTTGGCGTTATAACGCCGACGCTATGCTGGCGCCTGGCGCAAGGTTCATGAATCCCGGGGTCAGTTAAAAATGGATGAAGTAATGAATAAATAACAATCTAATGACAATTCTATGCATAAGCAGTACAAGATGATATGATAATAAATATAGCTTGTAAAATACCTTGGAGCATGTATGCATATATGTTATGCTTATATAAATAATGTATATTTGTGAAAATGTAATGAATAATACATATTAAATATGTATACTAATTGTGAAACAACTATAAATAAATCAATTACAAGATATAAAAACTTATTTTAAAAATATAATATCTATTGTAAAAACAGCCACCCATAAATAAATATGTGCATTACTCAAGAATCAATGCTTTCTATTTTCCAATATTGGTTTTATCGATACATATTGGTTAATCCCTGGTGGTAAATGTAAACCCAATCTTAGTATCCATTTTAGTTCCATGTTTGCTAGGTGATTCATATTATCCCCTCCTCTCAAATTTTTTGAAATAACTTGCAAAATCCTGAAACTAAAACTGTGATCATTAAATTCTAATACATGCTTAGCTAAAGCATTCAGCTCAATGCCTTTCTTTATATTGTAGATGTGGTTGTATACTCTATCTCTTAATCTTCTTTTGGTTAAACCCACGTAAAAGGCAGGTTCTTTGTTTTGTTCTTACTTTGGCAATATGATTGTCAAATGAGAGATTACTATCTACCTGGGTCTGTATTAAGAAATTTGTGGGTGTTTTGTTTTTCCCAAACAGGATGACTATGCATTTTTTGGCATTTAGCTTGAGGCCATGACTTTGACACCAGGTGTCCATCTCAGTAAGGCCCTTTTGGAGGATGTCCATGTCAGCTGGAGAGTCCATTATGGCTCCCAGTTTGCAGTCATCGGTGAACTTGGTTAGCCATAGTCCTCCTGTGTTTGCCTGTACTTCTGAGAAGTATATGCTGAACAGTAGGGGTCCCAGGACCGAGCCTTGCAGGACACCACTTGTGACTGGTTTAGAGTTAGACCTGGAGCCCGCTATTCTTACTGTGTGAGTTCTGTCTGTAAGCCAGTTGGCAACCCATCTCATGATGTAGGGGCTTATGTTCAGGCTGGTGAGTTTTTCTGTAATACCTGAGTGGGGAATGGTGTTGAAAACTTTAGCAAGGTCAAGGTAGGCTGTGTGAACCACCTTTCCCTCGTTTATGGCCTTGGCGACTGTCTCGAAGAAGTCAACCAGGTTTAGTAGGCATGATCTTCCCTTAACAAAGCCGAACTGGGTCAGGTCAAGTGTTTGGAGGTTCCCAATGTCTTTGTTAATGAGTTCCATGATAATGCACTCCATAGCCTTGCAGACCAGGCTAGTCAGGCTTATGAGGCGATAGTTACCAGGGTCAGTTGTGGCCCCTCCTTTGTGGAGAGGAATAACCATTGCTGTGCACCATTCTATGGGCACGTAGCCTGTGGAGAGGCTGAGGCTGAACAGCGTGTTTAGGTGGGGGGGGTTAGTTCCTTCTGTAGTTCATGCAAAACGCAGCCTGGGACACCATCTGGTCCCACTGACACTGTGTTTTTGGCTTTTGAAAGGACTGTTTACAGCTGTGCATCTGTGATTTCCAGGACACTACACTTTTCCGGTATTGTTGTGGGCCCTTTTGAGGGTGAGAGGGGGGTGAAGTTCGCACTGAATCTATCTGCCAGGATGTTGGCAATATCAGTAAATTCAGTATATTTTGTGCTATTTTGCACTAGTTCAGTGCATATCTGCGAGTTGCCACTTAGATTCTTAACATAGCTAAAGAAAGCTTTGTGGTTATCTTTTGAATCCTTGGCTATTTTTCTTTTGAAGCTAGCCTTGGAGGATTTTATGCGGGACCTCAGTTTCTTACTAGTACTGATCAGGGATGTCTTTCCTTCTTGGGATTTGCTTTTTTTCTGAACTAGTTTCCTCCTTCTGTTGTATAACCTGTTTATGGCAGGGGTCCACCAGACTGGTTTCCTTCTCTTGGAGGAGTGAGCCTTGGTTTAACTAGAGATGGCAAAATCCATGCATCATTGTAGGTGCTCATAGAGTACATTTGTAAAGGTTCCTGCATCTTGGGCAGTGTTATCTTTTAGCATGGGGGCTATGAAACTTACCACCTCTGTCTTAAATAAGATGAAGTTTGCTTTACAAAATGTTTTTACTGTAGCTTCCTTAGTTGGGGGTGGTGGTGGGGTGTGGACATCCAGAGTGATTAGTCTGATCTAACCAGTGATGGGTTGAACTCCGGTGTGGAACACCTGTCGCCCATGTTGGTGATGACCAGGCCCAATATGTTTTCACCTCTAGTAGGGAAGTTTACCAGCTGATCCAGGGCATTTGAGTTGATGAATTCCAGGAAGTGCTGAGCCTGGGAGTTTGTACTCGAGTAGTTTTCCCAGTTAATGGTAGGGTAATTAAAATCACCCAATATCAGGGTATTCGGTAGGACCTTCATGTTTTCCAGTGTCTCCAGAAAGGTGGAGTGGTGGTCCTGGGTCATGGAGGGTGATATGTAGCAGGCCACGATTTGCATTGCAGATTCACCCAATGTTAGTTGCACATGGATGATCTTAGAGGTATCATGCTGTGCCACTAACCTGGAAGTGTAGGTATCCTTGATGAATATGGATACACCCCCTCCTTTTGTGTTTTGGTCCGTGTTCTGTGGCCAAAACGTGTGGTATGAGTTGTAGCCCGGTACTGCTGGGGTGCTCTCACGTGTGTGTGTGTGTGTGTGTGTGTGTGTGTGTGTATATTATGTGTATGTGTGTGTGTGTGTGTGTGTGTGTGTGTGTGTGTGTGTCTGTGTGTCTGTGTGTGTGTCTGTCTGTCTGTTTAGAACATGCTTTCACATTTTTTCTTTCTTGAAATTCTGAGATAACCTGTCTTAACATGTTATTACTTCATTCTTATTAATCTGAAATATGAGGTGAGACTGCATGTTCTGATAGTTCTTCATAAGCAGATACGATACTCTAAATTATCATTTTTTTTTATTTTACTGCTGTTGTTTAATTTGTGTACCATATCATATTGTCATTTTGCTTTGACTTCATAATATCTGACATCATTTGTTATATTACTACTATTGTACAGTTTATGAACTGTATCAATTTTATCTATGCCTAAAATCACAGGTCATGGCTGGAAAGGGTCTGTGTACAAAATCACTTACCTGGTTAACAAATGATAAAAATAAATAAAATGTTCCACAATTCTTCACGCCCTATCAATCTTAACTATGTATTCTACTTCCATAATAATTCACACATATCCAGAGGATAAGTCAGTGTGTATGTGAAACAGGAAAGATACCATCTGCGCACAAACATAAAAATAGACAAAACAATTGGAATACACAAGAAAAAAACAAACTGCAACAAATAACTAGAAGCCAAACAGCTTGGCACAAACATAAAAAGCAAGAAAGATAGCAACGGGTATTTGTTAAATCAAGAAGGTAGTCATAAACTTTCCATATAGCCATAAACTAATAAAAATCAAAAAGTATCATTTAAACAAAACACTAACAACTGTCTAAAGACGTATTCAGCAAAGCCTGCAGTCCAGACACTATATCTCAAAGTCAATGCTTGGCTCATTGTGACTAACTTGTTTAACAAAAGGAAAGTTAATTCAGTAGAAGAAAAATGAACACTCAGAACACCCTGAGCTCAGATCAGCACCTACAATAGTGCCCAATAGTTTAAAAATTAACATCTTGCACAACAAAAGATGCTCATTAGCAAAAATGTCAAGAAAGGAGATGAGGATACTACTGGCATAATGGTGGCTCATAGGTTCATGCTAGGCTATCTGCCCTAGGGCATTTATAAGCCTACCCAGAATGTGTTTGGCTTTCGCCACCCATTTTAAATTAATTTTGCTATGCCCTTTTTTGAGGTTAGTATACTGTGCCTCTGTCTAACAGTGACACAGAAGTGATACCCGGGGTATAGGTTCATAGGTTCATACTAGGCTATCTGCCCTAGGGCATTTATAAGCCTAGCCAGAATGTGCTGGTGCTGCACCATACCTGCTGACATAGACCAAAAATGCAGAAACTGAAGCTACTTCTCAAGTGACATGTTGTGAAATAAACATTACAAGTTCACCTCCTCCTTTCAGTAAAATAATTGATATAAAAATGTTGTGGTGTAAAATGTTGACTTGTACCTTAAGAAAGCACTGACAAGAGCATCACATGTTAAATAAGTCTGTGCACGTATGGATGACTACAGCACACCAATGGAGAGCTAAAATACCAGTCATCTACAACTTGACTGCAGCTGTTGCAGCCTGATGAGATTGTACAAGCACATGAACAATCCTCAGAGTCAAACATGATGGCACTCTTCGGATTCACTTTAATAAATCTGTACAACATAACTCACAGGGAACATGGGGTGGCAATAACAAAGCATTGCACTCGGCATTCACTATTCATCACACACTTATTATTTTGGACTGTTACTGCAGTCAGACATTTATGTTTCCCCATATCCATACAGAGGGCTTCTTTACACCTCATCAAACTTAGACTGGATGAGATGTCAACTGGATGAGGTTATCTTGGCAAAGATATTCTGCCTTATCAATATTTTCTGTTGGTGCAGTTTCCATGTGTGCAGTAACAGTTATCCTTTTATTTTAGAAGATTTTGCACTTATTCATGTTGGTGTAAGTATGGAGTAAGGTGGAGTGGGTAGGTAGCTTCACCTTGAATGATGCAAGGGTGCTTTCCAACTGCAAAATCTTTATTTTTGCTTTTCATCAGGATAAGTTTGTGATGGTTGATTTCATCTGGTTATAAGCTTGTCTAGATATAGCGTGATGAGTAGTAACAAAAGCCCATTATTGAGAATGAATTATGATTTCCTTCTAAGCAGTGTTTCTTTAATACTTTTATGGTTTCTATTGCATCCGTTAAGTGTTATAGTGTGAAACCTCCTGTTGTTCACCTCTTGTATAGCAACAGCTTACTACACTGTGTGTGTGTGTGTGTGTGTGTGTGTGTGTGTGTGTGTGTGTGTGTGTGTGTGTGTGTGTGTGTGTGTGTGTGTTTGTGCATTTTTGTTTTTTTCATTTTCCACTTGTAAATGTCTCCTTTTGTAAACGTTATTGTGAAGGAATGCAAGAATCTTACTAAGAAAGCAGAACAATTGCCACACAATTTCAGTTTCTATCTGGGATGCCAGCAACCTGGAGTTTGCTAGTATCCCAGGCATCAGAAGGCTGACTTGAGGGTATAGCCTTGAGTAGTCAAAAGTGACTTTAAGTGTCACAGACCATTTACTGCTGCATCATCTCATTCTGAAGACCAGGCTGATGATGACAGGGACTGCAAAATGTGCAGCCATGCAGGCAGACATTCCAAGTAGCATCCACTGCAATATGATGGATGCTCAGTGAAGTTAGGCCATATCTGTATGCCATTAAATAAGGGTGGGGCATGGTAAAATAAGTCCCTGACCTCAAATGGATAGGCAGATGTATCACATGTATTCAGTGCTATCTTTAAAAAAATAAGTTATTTATTCTGTGCAACTAAGTGTGCTAGAATTTAAACATAACAAGGTCATGTAGTTTTATTGTGACCTATTTACTTATTTTTAGGTGCTCTTTGTCTCAATGCCTGATGGATATGAAACCTCCCACAATTTAGACAACCAAATACATACCCCCAGACCAGTCTTTCAGCATCACCCCCTCAAACATAGAGTACAGGTGTTAACATCACATGTGCCTTACAGGAGAAATACTGCACTTACTACTTGTATCTGATATAAATAAAAGAGACAACAGCAGGAGAAAAAAGATAAAAGCAGCAGTAATAACATATTAGAGTTCCTTTCACAAGTATACATAACTTCAGTAACACAGCAGTCAGTTACTCAGAGGATAGCACTAAACTGTTTACATGACACCTGCTACATTACAGTTCTTGCAAAGCCTGTCAGTGTAACTAGCACTTGTGCCAATGACCACTGACCACTGTATAAATGGTGATGGCTACTAGCTTATGAGAAAATCATTCATGTATGATATGTAGAGAAATGTCTGATGTACAGTGCAAGTTGGCCCTGTATCACTCAGCACAGCCCACAAGTAACACTGCATGCATCCATTATTAACTTTGTAAATTCACGCTGTAATGCAATGAAGGTCATGGCCCATAGCAGTGGACAGGTCTGCTAGAGGGGTTGCCATGCTTCTGCTGCTGTCGCCCAGCCATGATTGCTATCAGCACTGGTGAGACAAATGACAGAGGGAGCTGTGGTGCCAGTATCAAATACTGGCAGAGGCAGTTACACACCAGATGAATGCATGATCACATTATGCAGCATGTTGTAAACTTTATCCATGGAAGCACAGGCTCAAACTGAAGGGTCCCCTGACTTGTCTAGGCAATGGAAATGAGCCTTGAACAGGCCAAACGCTGGTTCAATGACTATCCATGTCTGAGACAGAGCAGTGATAAAGCACTCCACAGCAGGTCCCTTTGGGTTACAGACTAATGTCATTAACCAGGGCTCAAGGGTTAGTCTGTGTCATCTGCAGGACAAAACATGAAGGAGAGCAAATAAAAGAAATGGAAGGAATTACTCACTATTACTTATGCCATGAAATAGATAAGAAATGACTATGATTATCAGTATTACAGTACTTTGTTCTTACCAACTAGATGAAAATTAGGAATCTTACCATGCAGTAAAAGATGGTATGTGAACTTGTATGCCAAATGTAACAATCAAGGGCACTGGCAGAATGCTGAGATGAAACATTTGTGATGCACCCCCAATGTGCATCACACACTATGTGACAGCTGATCGTAGCCCTTCCTGTTACAGTAGTTATACTACCCACTCCCCTCATGGTCCAGATGATGCCATTACAGCAGTATTGGTGCAACATATTGTACCAAGCACCTCCAGAAAGCATATTATTGTTGTAAAAAGTATGCATGACATAGGCTTGATCCTGTGGTGCCAAGAGTATATCCAGAAACAGCTGTAGTAACCTTGAAGCAGAAAGTTGTGAGATGCCCCAGTGTATCCCCAGTCTGTCTCTGACATGTCCCTGTGGCAAGTTTAGTAAGGCTTATGCATACCACCATATCCAAAAGAATTGGAAGGCCACACATTCCACAATTCCCATATGTGGGCAATACGAGATCACCAAAGTCCTTATTATAGCCCTGTCCACTCTAAATGTATCCAAGAACTCTTGTTCAGCAAAGTTCAGGTAAGTTATACTTTGCCTATATATTCTTCTTCTTCTGGGCCAGTAAGCAGTGCTTCATGCATTGGGTCATGCAGAAATGAACAACTCAAAGCAAGAAACACTAAGGCTCTCAAAAAAAAACAATATTTTCTGTGATTGCAAAGTGGATTTAAAAGGCATGGATTAGCTTTTTATTATAACTCATGTGCACATGGTGCAGATGTGCATTGAAAAGGTTAAGTGATTTACAAAAAGCAGAAACAGAGACTCAAATAAGGAAGTGGCAAATTGTCAGACATTCCTTATCTGCATCCCATTATGTTTTCATTTGCATAAGAAACATTTTTCAACTGTTGTGTTTCATTTTAACTTGTGCCTCTGAATCACTCCTTTCTTGAGCATATGAATGATAAGCACAAAATCCCACTGCGCTAAAACATATACCAACTATGAACACCTGCCTATGAACACATACCAACTATGAACACCTGCCTATGAATGCATACCAAATATAAACACCTGCCTATGAATACATACCAACTATGAACACCTGCCTATGAACACATACCAGCTATGAACACCTGCCTATGAATACATACCAACTATAAATACATGCCTATGAATACATACCAACTATGAACACCTGCCTATGAATACATACCAACTATGAACACCTACTTATGAATACATACCAACTATAAACACCTGCCTATGAATACATACCAACTATGAACACCTGCCTGTGAATACATACCAACTATAAATACATGCCTATGAATACATACCAACTATGAACACCTGCCTATGAATACATACCAACTATGAACACCTGCCTGTGAATACATACCAACTATAGGTTCATAGGTTCATAGGTTCATACTAGGCTATCTGCCCTGAGGCAATTATAAGCCTAGCCTGATTCTGTATGGCTTACGCCACCCCTTGATTTGAGTATACTGTGCCCTTTTAAGGTTTAGTTTACTGTGCCTCTGTCTAATAGTGACACGGGAGTAATCCCTGGAACAAACCTACGATCCCCCATCCACCTATCGAGATTCTTCTTGAAGAGATTCAGTGAGGTGCTCTGCCTCACATGAACTGGAATTCTATTCCAGAGCGAAGGGAGCCTCTGGGTTATGAACCTGTCCCTCCAGCAAGTTCTATTTATTTCTGTGCTGAGGTTCAAGTCCCTCGAGTGTGTGGCTCTAAGGGATTTAGATTTACTGAGGTGGAGCATGTCCATTAATTCTGGATTTGACATAGCTTTGTATGTCAGGCATAGATCGCCTCGAAGTAGGCGGTATGCAACTGAGTAGAGCTGGAGTTTTTTTAACCGAGCAGCATATGGCATCTGTTTGAGACCCTTGATCCTCTTGGTGAGATACTTTTGGGGTCTTTCTAATTGCTGCAGGTGTCGGGTAGGGTACATCCCAAAAGGGGCATTGTATTCTATGATGGGCCTGATGAGGGATGAATAAAGGGGCACGATTACCTCTCTTGATCTAGATGTGAAACCCTTCGTGATGAGGTGGGCTATGTAGAAGGTTTTTCTAACCACTTTGGCAATGTGGTTTTCAAAGGAGAGATTGCTATCAACTTGGGTCCCCAGGTCCCTAATAACTTTCTCTGTACTTAATGGGTTTCCGCATATGTGGTAATTTGTGGGCACATTGTTTCTGCCAAAGGGTATGACTATACATTTTTTGGCATTTAGCTTTAGACCATGGCACTGTCACCAGTTATCTGTCTCTGTGAGACCTTTTTGAAGGATGTTTGTGTCAGCTGGAGAGTTGATTATGGCGCCCAGTTTGCAGTCGTCTGCGAACTTGGTGAGCCATAGACATCCCACGTTTGCCTGTACCTCGGAAAAGTATATACCGAACAAAAGTGGTCCCAGGACAAAACCCTGTGGGACGCCACTTGTGACTGGTTTCGAGTCTGACATGGCTCAAGCAACTCTCACTCTGTGGGTTCTGTCTTTGAGCCAGTTTGTGACCCATCTTGTGACATAGGGGTTTATATTTAAGCTGGATAGCTTATCTATGATGCCCGAGTGGGGTATTGTGTCAAATGCCTTTGCAAGGTCTAGATAGGCTGTGTGGACTACCTTCCCTTCATCTATGGCTTTGGTGACTGTTTCGAAGAAGTCAACCAGGTTCAAAAGGCAGGATCTGCCCTTGACAAAGCCGAACTGGGTAGGATCTAGTGTCTGTAGGTCCCCATTGTCTTTGTTTATGAGCTTCATGATGATCCTCTCCATAGCCTTGCAGACTAAGCTAGTCAGGCTTATGGGGTGATAGTTTCCAGGGTCCGTAGAGGCTACACCTTTGTGGAGTGGGACCACTGTTGCTGTATGCCATTCTGTGGGCACATATCCTGTAGTGAGACTGAGATTGTATAGCTGTTTTATTTGAGGGATTAGTTCCTCTTGGAGTTCATGTAGGACGCCACCTGGGACACCATCTGGTCCCATGGAAGCAATGTTTTTTGCTTTGGAGAGGGCAGCCTTCACCTGAGCATCAGAGATGTTTGGGAGGCAGCCCTCTGCTGGCATAGATACTTGCTCTTTTGGGGGGGAGGGGGTGGAGAAGTTTGCACTGAACCTGTCTGCCAGGATATTGGCGATGTCTGTGGGTTCAGTGTATTTTTTGTCGTTTCGAATCAACTCTAGAACAAGTCTGGGAGTTGCATCCCAGGTTTCTAACATAACTGAAAAAAGCCTTATGATTGTCTTTGGTGTCCTGTGCAATTTTTCTCTCGAAGCTGGCCTTGGAGGATTTTATGAGGGATTGTAATTTTTTGCTAGTACTGATCAGAGATGCCTTCCCAATTAGGGATTTTGCTCTATCATGTAGTAGCTTCCTCCTTCTATTGTACAGTTTATTTATGGCAGGGGTCCACCAGACTGGACACCTGCCTTTGGATGATTGGGTCTTGGTTTTGTTTGGGATAGCATGATCCATGCATTCCTGGAGATGTCCGTAGAATGCATTTATATAGGATTCTGCAGTTTGGGCCGTAGTTTCCACTGGCCCTGGGGCTTTGAAGGATTCCACTTCAGTTATGAGAAGTAAGAAGTTCGCTTTTGAGAAGTTTTTCACTGTGGTTTTCTGGGCTGGGGGTGGGGTCGGGATGTGGACATCCAGTGAGATTAATTTATGGTCTGATCTTACCAATGAGGGTTATACTTCTGGTGTGGAGCATAGAGTCCCCATGTTGGTAATGATCAGGTCTAGTATGTTGCCCCATCTTGTGGGAGTGGTGACTAGTTGTTCCATAGCATTTGAGTTTATAATTTCCAGGAACCTTTGGGCTAAGGTGCTGGGGCTTGAGTAGTGCTCCCAGTCAATGTTTGGGTCGTTGAAGTCGCCCAATATAATGGTGTTCGGAGAGATCTTTATGTTCTCCAATGTTTTCAGGAAAGCCGAGTGGGACTCCTGACTTTGAGAGGGTGGTCTGTAGGATGCTATAAACTGAAAAGCAGTCTTGCCCACTGTTAGTTGCACATGGATGGTCTCCGATACTTCGTGCAATGCCACTAACCTGGAGGTGTGGATATCCTTGATAAATATGGAAACTCCCCCTCCTTTTGTGGTTCGGTCCGGGTTTTGGGTCCGAAAAGCATGATATGAGGTATAGCCTGGTAGTGCTGGGGTGCTCTCTGGAGCCTTGAACCAGGTTTCTGTCACTGCACAGATATCGATGTTCTCCATACTGAAGAGAGCTTCGAGTGCGTGCATCTTGAGGTTAAGACTTCTGGCATTTAGCAGCATTACCCTTAGTTTCTTGTTCCTTGTGCTGTCTATGGGGGTGGGTTTGACTTTTGAGCCTTGCCTAAAAAAGGCACTATGGGGGTGGCAAGAGCCTTTGCCAATATCCGAAAGCCCAGTGGTGACAGGTGCAAGCCGTCCCTAGCGAAGCAACATGGCTTGTTGAGCATGTCATCCCAGGCTGAAAGACACTGGATCCCCTTTGAATGACACCAAAATTTTAGCCAATTGTTAAAATCGATCATTTTGTCTTTGTACTGTGGCATCATTCTAGGTGAGGGTAAGATGCTGCTCAAGATCAGGGTCATACCAGCCTGGACTACATGATCAGAGAGCTCCTCTATGTCTCTTTTCATGTAGTCATAAATACATGCCTATGAATACATACCAACTATGAACACCTGCCTATGAATACATACCAACTATAAACACCTGCCTATGAATACATACCAACTATGAACACCTGCTTGTGAATACATACCAACTATGAACACCTGCCTATGAATACATACCAACTATAAACACCTGCCTATGAATACATACCAACTATAAACACCTGCCTATGAATACATACCAACTATAAACACCTGCCTATGAATACATACCAACTATAAATACATGCCTATGAATACATACCAACTATAAACACCTGCCTATGAATACATACCAACTATGAGCACCTGCCTATGAACACCTGCCTGTGAATATATACTAACTATAAACACCTGCCTATGAATACATACCAACTATGAACACCTAACTATGAATACTTACCAACTATAAATACATGCCTATGAATACATACCAACTATGAACACCTGCCTATGAATACATACCAACTATAAATACATGCCTATGAATACATACCAACTATGAACACCTGCCTATGAATACATACCGACTATGAACACCTGCCTATGAATGCATACCAACTATAAACACCTGCCTATGAATACATACCATCTGTGAACACCTGCCTATGAATACATACCAACTATGAACACCTGCCTATGAATACATATCAACTATAAATACCTGCCTATGAATACATACCAACTATGAACACCTGCCTATGAATACATACCAGCTATGAACACCTGCGTCTGAATATATACCAACTATGAACACCTGCCTATGAATACATACCAACCATAAACACCTGCCTACGAATACATACCAGCTATAAACACCTGCCTATGAATACATACCAACTATAAATACCTGCCTATGAATACATACCAACTATGAACACCTGCCTACAAATACATACCAACTATAAACACCTGCCTACGAATACACACCAACTATAAACACCTGCCTACGAATACATACCAACTATAAACACCTGCCTACAAATACATACCAACTATGAACACCTGCCTATGAATACATACCATCTATAAACACCTGCCTATGAATACATACCAACTATGAACACCTGCCTATGAATACATACCAACTATGAACACCTGCCTATGAATACATACCAACTATAAATGCCTGCCTATTAATACATACCAACTATGAACACCTACCTATGAATACATACCAACTATAAACACCTGCCTATGAATACATACCAACTATGAACACCTGCCTATGAATACATACCAACTATGAACACCTGCCTATGAACACCTGCCTATTAATACATACCAACTATGAACACCTACCTATGAATACATACCAACTACGAACACCTGCCTATGAATACATACCAACTATAAATACCTGCCTATGAATACATACCAACTATGAACACCTGCCTATGAATACATACCAACTATGAACACCTGCCTATGAATACATACCAACTATAAACACCTGCCTATGAATACATACCAACTATGAACACCTGCCTATGAATACATACCAACTATAAATGCCTGCCTATGAATACATACCAACTATGAACACCTACCTATGAATACATACCAACTATAAACACCTGCCTATGAATACATACCAACTATGAACACCTGCCTATGAATACATACCAACTATGAACACCTGCCTATGAATACATACCAACTATAAATGCATGCCTATGAATACATACCAACTATGAACACCTGCCTATGAATACATACCAACTATGAACACCTGCCTATGAATACATACCAACTATGAACACCTGCCTATGAATACCTACCAACTATAAACACCTGCCTATGAATACATACCAACTATGAACACCTGCCTATGAATACATACCAACTATAAATACCTGCCTATGAATACATGCCAACTATGAACACCTACCTATGAATACATACCAACTATAAACACCTGCCTATGAATACATACCAACTATGAACACCTGCCTATGAATACATACCAACTATAAATGCCTGCCTATGAATACATACCAACTATGAACACCTGCCTATGAATACATACCAACTATGAACACCTGCCTATGAACACCTGCCTATGAATACATACCAACTATAAGTACATGTCTATGAATACATACCAACTATGAACACCTGCCTATGAATACATACCAACTATGAACACCTGCCTATGAATACATACCAACTATGAACACCTGCCTATGAATACCTACCAACTATAAACACCTGCCTATGATTACATACCAACTATGAACACCTGCCTATGAATACATACCAACTATAAACACCTGCCTATGATTACATACCAACTATGAACACCTGCCTATGAATACATACCAACTATAAATACCTGCCTATAAATACCTTCTTTAATGTGATCACTAATTATGAATGGAATTTTGTCTGGATCATGTTTTGACTGAAGATCTGAATCTAAATATGAGGCACATTCTTCCTTGGTAGATATTTACTTTAATATTAATCTGTTTTTCCTATGATACTTTACAGATGAAAATATCTCTTAGTGCAGATTTGAAGGCTGAGCATCTAATATAAAACAGGATTGTGTTATCTTGATGCAACATAAACAAATGACTAACTTACTCATTCTATAAAGCATACTGATTTTAATATCAAGTGTGTCCCATACCCAAGGCTGGAATGCACTGTAATTTTTAAGAATATTTACAAATGACCAGCAAAAGATCTTGGTTCAGAACTATATTTTAGTTTAGACTTCTGAAATAGTATCAGACCTATAAAAATCAATTTGATACTGATTTGTATTAGTTATTATGAAAGATTGAAATATATGAACCTGTACAGTGCCCCATATAAACATTTAAGAGATTACCTTATTCAGGAATATATGGCATTTAGAGACAACTACCTCTGGAAATGTTTGGGGGGTTATCAAAAAGTAGTGCAGAATCATCAGACAACCTGTACAGAAGATTATATAGCAAAGATAGGTGTGCTTATTGGTTAGAAACAAGTAAACAGCACAGTCCAAAAGTACAAGCAGAGTAAACCAAGTGGCAATGAGAGAGTAGCAGATGCTTAAAACAGACTACCAAATTACATTTAAATCAGCACTAACTTAGATATTTTAAGAACAGCCTGGGCCCATTATGGGAACAACTGTTGTGATATATTGGCAGGCTAGAAGGGTATTATTGCCATGCCTGAAATATGTGTATGTAGTATGTATGTGTGCATAAAGAACAGAAAGAAAATTCCACATTAAACAGAGCATTGGAAGGGACAAAAAGATTATGTTCCTTGATTATACCAGCTAATAATTTTATATCCCGGTCTAGACATGCTACATTTGAGCCAAGATTGTCTAAATGAAAGCCAAGACTTATATTTTAGTTCTCCCATTTTTGTGTAAACATCATATATTAGTCTTTATATTGTACAACAGGTGTTGAAATACTTTCTTGTTAGAAACCACCTCACTGGTACATATTTGTTCAAGAAGAAATACTTAATTCTATAATGTTTTATATTTTCAATAGAGACAATGCCCTGTATGCCTGCTTGACTCTTCATATAGCAGTAGACATATATACATACACATATATATATATATATATATATATATATATATATGGGTCACCTTCATTTCGTTGACAGTTCATTTCACTGACAACCAAGTCAGCAGGCCCAATTCACTGAAACTTCATTTCAGTGACACTTCATTTCACTGACACTCATTTCATTGAAAATGATATATGGCCTATTTCCCACTATAGAGCGACCATGGAGTTAGAATATATAGTAAGGGGGGGGGGCACAGCTCCCCCAATGGGGAGTGAGGGGTGAACCCCCCCACATATCATAAACATTTTACAGTATACAGATGCATTCTTACAACTGCAATGACTATTTCCAAAAAAAATTAGAGAAACCCAATATGTGGGGGGCTTCACCCCTCACACCCCCGCTTACTATATATTCTAACTTCAGGGTCGCTCTACAGTGGGGAATAGGCCATATATCATTCTTGATGAAATGAGTGTCAGTGAAATGAAGTTTCAGTGAATTGGGCCTGCTGAGTTGAGTGTCATTGAAATGAACTGTCGACGAAATTAAGGTGATCCATATCTATAGCTATATCTATCTATCTATATATATATATATATATATATATATATATATATATATATATATATATACACACACACACACACACACACACACACACACACACACACACACACAGATAGATAGATAGATAGATAGATAGATAGATAGATAGACAGATAAATATAGATAGATAGATAGATATATAGATAGATAGATAGATAGATAGATATTCCTATACCAGGAAGAAAGACAGTGTATGAATCCTCCAGATTAAGAGCATATTTAATATAACTGCAGCAATGCTGTTGGCACAAAAGAAGCTACTTCCATCCAGAGCCTAATGCTCCAGACTCTTAACTTGGCTAGCTGGAAGATGTAACCATAAACAACAACCTAATCACTGGTGTTAACATAATGAGGATCACTTAATACACCACTTGTATTCAAACTGAGCAGCAATCATAAAAAGAATCTAAGAATAATAGGTCAGTTATAGGTTGAGAAGAATCAGATGGAAACTAGCATCCAACCCAATCAGACAGATAAAACAATATTCACTATATTATCCATTGTAAGTCTAGCCACTGAGAAATTCAACGTCATAGCCTCTGAGAAAAGTAAAGTCCTAGACTATAGTTAAGTACTCCATGATTTACTTCTGCTTGAAACAATAATAAAAATTGCATCCATAACCTAGTAGATCATAGCTAATGCAGATTGCCATGTGGAATGAGGTAAGGATGATCTTTCTGGCATGTTTGCTCTCTTAAATCTCTCAGTGAAATCAAATCTCTTTCCCTTCCTGCTCTTACCCCTTTCCCTACTCCTCTAACCTTTGCCTCCAAATCTAGTTACTACTCTTTTCTTCATAGTAAGAGAATAAAATACAAGGGCCTTTCTCTCTTAATTGGGTCTTGCTCATACCTACTATTGTGTTTAGTATAATTTTTAGTATAATTTTTAATATAATTTTTATAGTTTATAATTTTATTATTATAATTTTTTCTTTTGACCAATGCTGCCTCTGTATTGTGATTTTACATGCCTTTTTATATATTGTTAACTTTGTCACTGTTCATGCTTGGAGCTTTTCTCCTCGGGCCTCTATTGAAAATGGACATATATCCAGTTAGACTAGCCCGGTCAACAAATGTAAAATAAAAATAAAATAAATATATCCCAGAACAGTAGCACAGATGAGAATAAAGAACATGGATTGCAGCTTAACTACTTACCATTCAGAAAGTATCATACTAAAGAATTTAGCAAGCATGACATCTGCCCACATTGCAATGTAAACAAGTTATAAAGTGTCCTGCTATGTGTCTGGCATGAACACCAGTTGTATAGTACTGTTTAAAACAGTATTATATTCCATATTGAGTAACCTCCTACTGATACTAAAATAAATAATAAAGTGTCCTGATATGTGTCTGGCATGAACACGCGTAGTACTGTTTAAAACAGTATAATATTCCATATTGAGTAACCTCCTACTGATACTAACATAAATAATAAAGTGTCCTGCTATGTGTTTAGCATGAACACCAGTTGTTAGTACTGTTTAAAACAGTATTATATTCCATATCGAGTAACCTCCTACTGATACTAACATAAATAATAAAGTGTCCTAATATGTATCCAGCATGAACACCAGTTGTATAGTACTGTTTAAAACAGTATTATATTCCATATCGAGTAACCTCCTACTGATACTAACATAAATAATAAAGTGTCCTGTTATGTGTCTAGCATGAACACCAGTTGTATAGTACTGTTTAAAACAGTGTTATATTCCATATTGAGTAACCTCCTACGGATACTAACATAAATAATAAAGTATCCTGCTATGTGTCTAGCATGAACACCAGTTGTATTGTACTGTTTAAAACAGTATTATATTCCATACTGAGTAACCTCCTACTGATACTAACATAAATAATAAAGTGTCCTGATATGTGTCTAGCATGAACACCAGTTGTGTAGTACTGTTTAAAACAGTATTATATTCCATATCGAGTAACCTCCTACTGATACTAACATAAATAATAAAGTGTCCTGATATGTATCTAGCTTGAACACCAGTTGTATAGTATTGTTTAAAACAGTATTATATTCCATATCAAGTAACCTCCTACTGATACTAACATAAATAATGTGTTCTGCTATGTGTCTAGCATGAACACCAGTTGTATAGTACTGTTTAAAACAGTATTATATTCCATACTGAGTAACCTACTATGGATACTAACATAAATAATAAAGTGTCCTGCTATGTGTCTAGCATGAACACCAGTTGTATAGTACTGTTTAAAACAGTATTATATTCTATATTGAGTAACCTCCTACTGATACTAACATAAATAATAAAGTGTCCTGATATGTGTCTGGCATGAACACCAGTTGTATAGTACTGTTTAAAACAGTATTATATTCCATATTGAGTAACCTCCTACTGATACTAACATAAATAATAAAGTGTCCTGATATGTGTCTAGCATGAACACCAGTTGTATAGTACTGTTTAACTGTTTAAAACAGTATTATATTCCATATCGAGTAACCTCCTACTGATACTAACATAAATAATAAAGTGTCCTGCTATGTGTCTAGCATGAACACCAGTTGTATAGTACTGTTTAAAACAGTATTATATTCCATATCGACTAACCTCCTACTGATACTAACATAAATAATAAAGTGTCCTGATATGTGTCTAGCATGAACACCAGTTGTATAGTACTGTTTAAAACAGTATTATATTCCATATCGAGTAACCTCCTACTGATACTAACATAAATAATAAAGTGTCCTGCTATGTGTCTAGCATGAACACCAGTTGTATAGTACTGTTTTAAACAGTATTATATTCCATATTGTGTAACCTCCTACTGATACTAACATAAATAATAAAGTGTCCTGCTATGTGTCTAGCATGAACAGTAGTTGTATAGTACTGTTTATAACAGAATTATATTCCATATTGAGTAACCTCCTACTGATACTAACATAAATAATAAAGTGTCCTGCTATGTGTCTAGTATGAACACCAGTTGTATAGTACTGTTTAAAACAGTATTATATTCCATATTGAATAACCTCCTAGTGATACTAACATAAATAATAAAGTGTCCTGATATGTGTCTAGCATGAACACCAGTTGTATAATACTGTTTATAACAGAATTATATTCCATATCGAGTAACCTCCTTCTGATACTAACATAAATAATAAAGTGTCCTGCTATGTATCTAGCATGAACACCAGTTGTATAGTACTGTTTAAAACAGTATTATATTCCATATTGAATAACCTCCTAGTGATACTAACATAAATAATAAAGTGTCCTGATATGTGTCTAGCATGAACACCAGTTGTATAATACTGTTTATAACAGAATTATATTCCATATCGAGTAACCTCCTTCTGATACTAACATAAATAATAAAGTGTCCTGCTATGTATCTAGCATGAACACCAGTTGTATAGTACTGTTTAAAACAGTATTATATTCCATATTGTGTAACCTCCTACTGATACTAACATAAATAATAAAGTGTCCTGCTATGTGTCTAGCATGAACAGCAGTTGTATAGTACTGTTTATAACAGAATTATATTCCATATTGAGTAACCTCCTACTGATACTAACATAAATAATAAAGTGTCCTGCTATGTGTCTAGTATGAACACCAGTTGTATAGTACTATTTAAAACAGTATATATTCCATATCGAGTAACCTCCTACTAATACTAACATAAATAATAAAGTGTCCAGATATATGTTTAGCATGAACACCAGTTGTATAGTACTGTTTAAAACAGTATTATATTCCATATTGAATAACCTCCTACTGATACTAACATAAATAATAAAGTGTCCTGATATGTGTCTAGCATGAACACCAGTTGTATAGTACTGTTTAAAACAGTATTATATTCCATATCGAGTAACCTCCTACTGATACTAACATAAATAATAAAGTGTCCTGCTATGTGTCTAGCATGAACACCAGTTGTATAGTACTGTTTTAAACAGTATTATATTCCATATTGTGTAACCTCCTACTGATACTAACATAAATAATAAAGTGTCCTGCTATGTGTCTAGCATGAACAGTAGTTGTATAGTACTGTTTATAACAGAATTATATTCCATATTGAGTAACCTCCTACTGATACTAACATAAATAATAAAGTGTCCTGCTATGTGTCTAGTATGAACACCAGTTGTATAGTACTAGTTAAAACAGTATATATTCCATATCGAGTAACCTCCTACTGATACTAACATAAATAATAAAATCTCCTGATATGTGTTTAGCATGAACACCAGTTGTATAGTACTGTTTAAAACAGTATTATATTCCAAATTGAATAACCTCCTAGTGATACTAACATAAATAATAAAGTGTCCTGATATGTGTCTAGCATGAACACCAGTTGTATAATACTGTTTATAACAGAATTATATTCCATATCGAGTAACCTCCTACTGATACTAACATAAATAATAAAGTGTCCTGCTATGTGTCTAGCATGAACACCAGTTGTATAGTACTGTTTAAAACAGTATTATATTCCATATTGTGTAACCTCCTACTGATACTAACATAAATAATAAAGTGTCCTGCTATGTGTCTAGCATGAACAGCAGTTGTATAGTACTGTTTATAACAGAATTATATTCCATATTGAGTAACCTCCTACTGATACTAACATAAATAATAAAGTGTCCTGCTATGTGTCTAGTATGAACACCAGTTGTATAGTACTATTTAAAACAGTATATATTCCATATCGAGTAACCTCCTACTGATACTAACATAAATAATAAAGTGTCCTGATATGTGCTAGCACGAACACCAGTTGTATAGTACTGTTTAAAACAGTATTATATTCCATATCGACTAACCTCCTACTGATACTAACATAAATAATAAAGTGTCCTGATATGTGTCTAGCATGAACACCAGTTGTATAGTACTGTTTAAAACAGTATTATATTCCATATCGAGTAACCTCCTACTGATACTAACATAAATAATAAAGTGTCCTGCTATGTGTCTAGCATGAACACCAGTTGTATAGTACTGTTTTAAACAGTATTATATTCCATATTGTGTAACCTCCTACTGATACTAACATAAATAATAAAGTGTCCTGCTATGTGTCTAGCATGAACAGTAGTTGTATAGTACTGTTTATAACAGAATTATATTCCATATTGAGTAACCTCCTACTGATACTAACATAAATAATAAAGTGTCCTGCTATGTGTCTAGTATGAACACCAGTTGTATAGTACTGTTTAAAACAGTATTATATTCCATATTAAATAACCTCCTAGTGATACTAACATAAATAATAAAGTGTCCTGATATGTGTCTAGCATGAACACCAGTTGTATAATACTGTTTATAACAGAATTATATTCCATATCGAGTAACCTCCTTCTGATACTAACATAAATAATAAAGTGTCCTGCTATGTATCTAGCATGAACACCAGTTGTATAGTACTGTTTAAAACAGTATTATATTCCATATTGAATAACCTCCTAGTGATACTAACATAAATAATAAAGTGTCCTGATATGTGTCTAGCATGAACACCAGTTGTATAATACTGTTTATAACAGAATTATATTCCATATCGAGTAACCTCCTTCTGATACTAACATAAATAATAAAGTGTCCTGCTATGTATCTAGCATGAACACCAGTTGTATAGTACTGTTTAAAACAGTATTATATTCCATATTGTGTAACCTCCTACTGATACTAACATAAATAATAAAGTGTCCTGCTATGTGTCTAGCATGAACAGCAGTTGTATAGTACTGTTTATAACAGAATTATATTCCATATTGAGTAACCTCCTACTGATACTAACATAAATAATAAAGTGTCCTGCTATGTGTCTAGTATGAACACCAGTTGTATAGTACTATTTAAAACAGTATATATTCCATATCGAGTAACCTCCTACTAATACTAACATAAATAATAAAGTGTCCAGATATATGTTTAGCATGAACACCAGTTGTATAGTACTGTTTAAAACAGTATTATATTCCATATCGAGTAACCTCCTACTGATACTAACATAAATAATAAAGTGTCCTGCTATGTGTCTAGCATGAACACCAGTTGTATAGTACTGTTTTAAACAGTATTATATTCCATATTGTGTAACCTCCTACTGATACTAACATAAATAATAAAGTGTCCTGCTATGTGTCTAGCATGAACAGTAGTTGTATAGTACTGTTTATAACAGAATTATATTCCATATTGAGTAACCTCCTACTGATACTAACATAAATAATAAAGTGTCCTGCTATGTGTCTAGTATGAACACCAGTTGTATAGTACTAGTTAAAACAGTATATATTCCATATCGAGTAACCTCCTACTGATACTAACATAAATAATAAAATCTCCTGATATGTGTTTAGCATGAACACCAGTTGTATAGTACTGTTTAAAACAGTATTATATTCCAAATTGAATAACCTCCTAGTGATACTAACATAAATAATAAAGTGTCCTGATATGTGTCTAGCATGAACACCAGTTGTATAATACTGTTTATAACAGAATTATATTCCATATCGAGTAACCTCCTACTGATACTAACATAAATAATAAAGTGTCCTGCTATGTGTCTAGCATGAACACCAGTTGTATAGTACTGTTTAAAACAGTATTATATTCCATATTGTGTAACCTCCTACTGATACTAACATAAATAATAAAGTGTCCTGCTATGTGTCTAGCATGAACAGCAGTTGTATAGTACTGTTTATAACAGAATTATATTCCATATTGAGTAACCTCCTACTGATACTAACATAAATAATAAAGTGTCCTGCTATGTGTCTAGTATGAACACCAGTTGTATAGTACTATTTAAAACAGTATATATTCCATATCGAGTAACCTCCTACTGATACTAACATAAATAATAAAGTGTCCTGATATGTGCTAGCACGAACACCAGTTGTATAGTACTGTTTAAAACAGTATTATATTCCATATTGTGTAACCTCCTACTGATACTAACATAAATAATAAAGTGTCCTGCTATGTGTCTAGCATGAACAGCAGTTGTATAGTACTGTTTATAACAGAATTATATTCCATATTGAGTAACCTCCTACTGATACTAACATAAATAATAAAGTGTCCTGCTATGTGTCTAGTATGAACACCAGTTGTATAGTACTATTTAAAACAGTATATCTTCCATATCAAGTAACCTCCTACTGATACTAACATAAATAATAAAGTGTCCTGATATGTGTTTAGCATGAACACCAGTTGTATAGTACTGTTTAAAACAGTATTATATTCCATATTGAATAACCTCCTACTGATACTAACATAAATAATAAAGTGTCCTGATATGTGTCTAGCATGAACACCAGTTGTATAATACTGTTTATAACAGAATTATATTCCATATCGAGTAACCTACTACTGATACTAACATAAATAATAAAGTGTCCTGCTATGTGTCTAGCATGAACACCAGTTGTATAGTACTGTTTAAAACAGTATTATATTCCATATTGTGTAACCTCCTACTGATACTAACATAAATAATAAAGTGTCCTGCTATGTGTCTAGCATGAACAGCAGTTGTATAATACTGTTTATAACAGAATTATATTCCATATTGAGTAACCTCCTACTGATACTAACATAAATAATAAAGTGTCCTGCTATGTGTCTAGTATGAACACCAGTTGTATAGTACTATTTAAAACAGTATATATTCCATATCGAGTAACCTCCTACTGATACTAACATAAATAATAAAGTGTCCTGATATGTGTTTAGCATGAACACCAGTTGTATAGTACTGTTTAAAACAGTATTATATTCCATATTGAATAACCTCCTACTGATACTAACATAAATAATAAAGTGTCCTGATATGTGTCTAGCATGAACACCAGTTGTATAGTACTGTTTAAAACAGTATTATATTCCATATCGAGTAACCTCCTACTGATACTAACATAAATAATAAAGTGTCCTAATATGTGTCTAGCATGAACACCAGTTGTATAGTACTGTTTAAAACAGTATTATATTCCATATCGAGTAACCTCCTACTGATACTAACATAAATAATAAAGTGTCCTGATATGTGTCTAGCATGAACACTAGTTGTATAATACTGTTTAAAACAGTATTATATTCCATATTGAGTAACCTCCTACTGATACTAACATAAATAGTAAAGTGTCCTGATATGTGTCTAGCATGAACACCAGTTATATAGTGCTGTTTAAAACAGTATTATATTCCATATTGAGTGACCTCCTACTGATACTAACATAAATAGTAAAGTGTCCTGATATGTGTCTAGCATGAACACCAGTTATATAGTGCTGTTTAAAAAGTACAGTTTTGTACCTACCATAAATGTAGATGTTCAAAGATCCACATTGCTGCAGTCCTTACACTTGGGTAGTCCGCTGTCCTCGGTCGGCCCGAATACCAAAGTATAAGGCTGACGTCGGTCAGGGCGCATTAGTCTGACGTCAGGACGTCAGGGTACAAATGCGCATGACCGACGTCATATCCTCAGTCCTTTCTTGCCCCAGATGTCAGAAGACCCTAAAAAGGAAAGCCAAAACCAAGACAACAACACACCAAACACCCCTGCACTAAATATATGTACAATATATACAAATTTACAAAAGTACAACCCAACCCACACAACCACCCCTAAACACAGAGGGGAAGGAGGGAGTAATTGGACTGCAGCAATGTGGATCTTCGAACATCTACATTTATGGTAGGTACAAAACTGTACTATGTTCTTCATCTCACATTGCTGCAGTCCTTACACTTGGGTAGAATCCCAAAGCAGAGGTAAGGGAGGATGGCAAATTATAAAGAAGCAGGAGCTGCCAAAATGCCCTGTAAAATAGCAGTGGCGAAACCAGCCCTAGATTTAGAGTAAAGAGGAAGGTGGTAATGCTTAGAGAAAGTATGCACTGAACTCCAAGTAGCTGCCTCCAAAATATCCTTAGTTGCCACCCCCCTAAGAAATGCTGTTGAAGTGGCAGTAGCCCTAGTGGAATGAGGCCTAATCCCCGCTGGAATCTCCTTGCCATGATGGGAATAACAGAAAGAAATGCAAAACCCAATCCACTTAGAAACAGTTTGTTTTGACACAGGCTTGCCCTGAGAACTCAAAGCGAAAGAAACAAACAACTGCTGAGACTGCCTGAAATCCTTAGTCCTGCTTAAATAATAATGCAACTGCCTGTGTACATCTAAAGTGTGCAAAATCTTTTCCTCTTTATTTTGGGGATCTGCATAAAAAGTAGGCAAATGAATAGTTTGGTTTAAAGCCACACTAGAAACCACTTTAGGCATAAAGGAAGGATTAGTACGTAAAGATACCCTATCCTTATGGAAAATTAAGAAAGGCTCAACCGCCATAAGGGCCTGCAACTCAGAAACCCTTCTTGCAGAGGTAATGGCCAACAAAAAGGCAGTCTTCCATGACAAATATTTCAACTCAGCAGTAGCTGCAGGCTCAAAAGGTTGTAGAGTGAGTTTCTCCAACACAAAATTGAGGTCCCAAGCAGGAGTAGGAGCTCTACGTGGGGGTCTTATATTCTTTGCCCCTCTAAGAAATTGCTTGAACAAAGGATGAGAAAACAATGGTGGGTCACAGTCATAGTGAGCTGATATCCAGTAAAATACTGAGGCAAGAAAAAACCAAAATATTCCCCAACGGGGTACTTAGCCAACTTTGATTCGGTCTGAAACTCCGACTTCGGAAAATTTCAGAACGCCAACCTGCACTTGCAACGCTGCTTCTGCATCGGACCATGCGGCAAAAAAAGACTGAGGATATGACGTCGGTCATGCGCATTTGTACCCTGACGTCCTGACGTCAGACTAATGCGCCCTGACCGACGTCAGCCTTATACTTTGGTATTCGGGCCGACCGAGGACAGCGGACTACCCAAGTGTAAGGACTGCAGCAATGTGAGATGAAGAACATCAGTATTATATTCCATATTGAGTAACCTCCTACTGATACTAACATAAATAATAAAGTGTCCTGCTATGTGTTTAGCATGAATACCAGCTGCATAGAACTGTTTAAAACAGTATTATATTCTATATCAAGTAACCTCCTACTGATACTAACATAAATATAAATCACACTCATAATTACTGTCTTCTGGAAAATTCTATTTTACCTGAGGTAGTGCAAGAAGCTAGCTCAAGGTGTATATATAAAAGATAGTATTTAAGTTAATAAATTTACAAAAAGCTAAATAAAAGCATGCCATAAGCAAGAAAAACGAAGTGGGGAAGAATAAAGGGAATACATCAAGCTAAATAAAAATATGCCATAAGCAAGCAAAACTAAGTGGGGAAGAATAAAGGGAATACATCAGTATTATATCTTAATATGGTTCTACCTCTCATTTTTAAAGAAGATACTGATAATATTAGTTACGATCCAAGTAATAAAAAGACAAGAAAATCAAATGCTTTAGTTAGCCACAAGAAGGTGATATTATGACATGCTAAACCACAGAAACTCACCTCAGACACAGCATAAATCGTGTAAATAACATTTATGTACTTATTTATTGCATTTGGGAACCAGATAGGTAAGCTGGACCTCTGACCCTTTTCAGCTACCACCTGTGCCCATAGGGCTATAGTTGTAGTAACTGTGCAAAACAGAACAGTTGAAGAAATAACAAGATATTTAAGAACTTTTAAGATGATAAACAATTGCCAGTTAAAGCAAGTTACAAACATACATCAATTAAAACAAGTTACAAAACATATACGGATATATAGATATTAAAGTTCTCAAAATTAGGTACACAAGATGAAGAGAGAATGGTAATTCTTTTATTTACACTTTATACTGTGATGTGAACAGAGCTTTAGAAGAGACTTTATTTGCTATGGGATCTATGTCACATAATCAAATGCTCACTTACACAAAACTCTCTGCTTCGATATGAAAACAGTGAACATTCAATTGTCAATATGTTCTCGTCAGCAGATTTTTACACAGAGAATAAAAGCAGTTGGCCAACACATTCAACCTTCACACACACCGCAGTATGTCAAACCCAACCCCCAACCATGTATACCAACTTCAGGACCCCACTACAGTGAGGTAAAGGGCACATTTTCCAATATTGCCCAACTGTTTCCATTCTCTGTGTAAAACTTAATTGATTTTCCTGTACATGTAACTGAAAATTTGCTCTTTTCATCCCAGTGAACAGTGGTTTGTGAAAGTGCATGTTCGATTATCTAACGTGGAACCCTACTATGATAGTTGTTAGACCTGGGTATGCTTTCCTAGATAGTTCTTAGACCTGGGCATGGTTTCCTACCTGCTTGATTATATACATGCTTACACTGACCCTTTTCCTTGTAACAGAAACATGATGCTTCTTTGAACAAGCTCTCTTTTCAGTAAATTTTTCAAACTGTCTAGTGTGTTTTTTTTGTCTGGTTTTGTATGGTAGATGATTCCATACTGCTGGGGCCACTTTAGAATCTGGGTCTGACTAGGGATATGGCATTATTAGTAACAGCTCTTAGGGAGCAAAATTGTCACCTTATTTGTAGTTTGTACCTCAGTGGTGGGCAGTGCCCTCGACGGAGAATTTTGAAAATTCAATGAGAAAAAAGAAAGGCTGCCTTTTCATTGACTGATAGCCATTTGCAGTGTTTCAACAGATGGCACCAGTGTTTTTTTTTTTTTTTGATCAGTGACAGAACAAACCTTGCATATTATGTTGACTGCTGTTTGCAGTTTTTGAGTATTTGTACTAAAGTGGAATGTTATTAAAGGTAATCCATATACTGTATCCTGCACCGGACAAATTTGTCTAAAAAGTAATTCAGTGCCAAGCTTAGATCAGCTTGCATGAGATATAAGATATAAGATCACCTTGACCAAATAAATGTTTACATATCTATGCAAACTTAAGTTATTCAGAGCTTTGTAGCTGTCATCATATCAGTATAACAGCTATGACATTTTAAAACTATGGCAATGTAGAATCAGTAATTGAATTCTAGGAATCATTTTTTTTTCTGTCTTGATCTCTATTCTCTTCAGGTTGCACTGCTGAAATGTTAAGGTTATACCCATGTCATATAAATTGCTTATGTTTTTTTCTCTTTTTAGCAGTGACAGCTAAAACAGCCTAGAAAACATCTACTTTACTTAAGAAATTTACAAACAAATGCCTTACGAGAATGAGTTCGATGGAGGGGGGTGAAGGTTCCTTTATATTCTGTCTAGAGCACAATATCAAAGAGTCTTAGAGGGATCACCTAGGTGCCTAAAAATGTCTTGTAATGCCTCCACCAATTTATCATTCAGGTAGGCCTTTCAAAAATTTGTAATGATGAGACAATCTCTCTTTGATCTGCCCTTTAATGCAATAAGGGCTTATTTCAGAGAAGCAGAAGTGGTTAAGTTTGGGCACCATTTTAAAACACTCTTTTAAGTCTGAAAACTTTTTTTCATATCTAAGCATACAAGACTCCAGACACTGTAATGAGATTCTAATGTTAGCAATCCATGTTTATTTAATGCAGTCACAATCATTATGGGGAGCTCCTGTGACTCTATGTGGGAATCTCTGAGTTAACAATGTTAACCTGAGATTTACTAGTGACATGTATATCCAGATTGCAAACATTTTTATCGCTCGTTTAAACCTTGCCATGTGTACACTTTTCTGGAACTCTTTCTGATGTTTGTCTAGTAATAATTTTCTTTGATTGTTTTTTTTTATCAGTGTAAAATGAGGAGATCTAAGAGAGTGAAATTGTTTGTTCTTGTGTGCCTCCATAACTGTAGTTATCCTCCTATTTGTAGCTATCATTTAGAGCACTTGTACAAGGTACTGTCCCAAAGTAAAAAAAAAAATGTAAAAGTGCATATTTAACTCATGGAATGCTTTCAAATTGTAACCCAGTATACTGATCAGAGTAGAGTAAACTATCAACACAACTCCCCCACTTACACCGTCATGCATTACATTTATTCAGAGGTCAATTTGTTTTTAATTCAACCTAGGCTTAAGAAGCTTAGTGCTTAGTAGAATAATAAAGTCATTCTCATCCATATTACTTGTAGGAAAGTAGAGATATGATTTAATTCACTTCGCACATAAAGTTTATTTATTTATTTATTTTGTGTGGCAAACTTCATCCTAGTTTCACTCACCCCCTAGGGAGAACAGAAAGAAATAAAGTTTTGTCATCACCAACATCGGTTTTGACTTTATTCTTTTCTGAAGTGCAGATAATAATGCCTGTTTCTTTTTTGATTATAGAAATATAGTGATGAATGGTCCCTGGCCAATCTGTTCCTGAACTCCAGGCTTAATTATTTGTTCTCTGTCTAAGGAAAGTGGATGGTCTTCAATGAATTCCAGGTAAAGTTATTTATTTAGATAGATATCCTCTGTATATCACAGTGTAGTCCCTGTTGCTGTTCTCATGTTTCTGCAATTTCAAGAAACCTAACTTCTTCTTTCTTGATTTTGACTTTCAACCAATTAATTTATCTTTTGTTTCTCTCTAGGTTTCAAACACATCCTGGAAGTCTCTTTTTATCAGCTTTATCCAATTTATGTGGCAAACGATCAGATTCTAGCGACTAGCTCTAATTGTTCCAAATTCTCCAGTTCAATTCTAATAGGCTGCAGTTAATCCATTACCTTGAAGTATGGCTGTTGGCATATCAGGTAGTTTTGTCTGGTAATCTAACTCTGCAAAATTACATTAGTTGCTTGGCTATGATGAATTATCTTAGCAAGATTGCTTGCTACCTCTAAGCTAGCATCTGGCAATATTTCTGCGGTAAGTATTGCCTTAAAGAGCCATGCAGTAATTTCATAAACATAATTCCTCTGTAGGCTTCCTTGGTAAGTAACTGAAGAAATCTTTCTTGGAGCTGAACTAAGCTGGAAAGGTCTATCCATTTTTATTTCCCTCTGTTTTAATTGAAGAATTATTGATTTTATTTGCCAATCAGTAATTGCGTAATAGCCCTTGGCCTAGGAGGATCTAAGTCTTTTGTAACTAAAGTAGATTATTTGGGGTTTATGTAGCATATATGATGAAATTTGGGTATACTTTGGTGAATGTTCTTTTTGTTATTTGAGTTGATATCTTCCTTCAGTGTTTTGTTTATTTTAATCTGAACACATTTGACTTATTTTTCCTCTAGATAACTGGATGCCATTTCCTGCACCAAAGCTGGATTTTGAACTGCTTTTTGCTGAACAGCTGCAGGATTCTTCCCAGTCAGTGTTTTCTCTTCACCTTTTCTAGTTGATTTTCTTTCAGGCTCTCTTAGGTTCTTCTCTGCTAGCATCCAGGAAGTATACTTACTAGCCAGAAACTGAATTTACAAAAAGGGACAGAGTTTCTGGCTCTTGTCTTTCAGTTTCTTTGTTCACAGTGAAAGAACTGAAGTTAAGCTGTTGATTAGTGCAGCCATCTTGGAAAGCCCCCATCTTGGGTGAATGTTCTTAAGGAAAATCCTGAAACTGTTCTGAGATATTAAAGGAAATAATTCAACTCTTATGCCCACTTAACTTATGAGTTCTTTAATGAAATTGAACTGCACGAAGGATGAATAGTTTCTTTTGGGATGAATCCGCTTCTTATTGAATTGATTTATTTGCTTATCAAATGACTCCTTGGAAATATTATCATGATCCCAAAGGAAAAGCAATTGAATCAGCATGTTTCTGTATACTGAGAAGTCAGAAACAACTGGTTTGCCATCTAAACTAAGCTTCATACTCTATGCTGAAAAGAGCAAAACAGTTATGCTGTGTATTATTCTTTTTTAACTGTACAACAAAGCTACCTTTTCATAGCAAAATAGTTGATAAGCTCAAGCTAGTGTGTTATAGCAAACTCAAAGAATTTCTTTTAATGTAAGTTCACTGTCTAAAAGACTATTCTCAACTTTGTATGTACTTGATATAAACTGCTTCTACATAATAACGTGCTAAATTCAGAAAAAAATATTATCAAGTTTAAGGAAAATCCACAACTATGTAAAAGTCTTTCTACTATAAAGATTGATTCATTAATGGTGGAAGTTGGCAATGACTTCACCAATGGACAGAAGAACTAATTTCAGAAGCTGTTCTTGAAACTCTGCTTTAATTCTGCTTTAACTCTACTATTGTAAAGTGTATTTCATATAAATGTTCCTTTCAAAACAGACTTTCTAAGATTGACAACAAACCCTGCAGTCTCTTAATGAAGAATTCCTTGTAGACGTCAATGCAGACTTTCATATTTGCAAGATGAATTAAGCATCCAGATGTGTTTTAAAATTCAATGAAGAATTTTAGCTTCCTTAAGGTTCATCCACTCAGCTTTCCACCATATCAAATTTTATTTGCAAAAAGGCATGAAGTCATAAATTGCACTGTAAACAATTTGGTCTCTGTGAAACTTCCATGTTTTCATTCAGGAATGGGCACAACATGATTTGACTTCTGCTCTGAAATATTTTCCACCATCCATCACCCTGTGCTGATATCCTCTCTGTAAAATTCAAACAGGAGTGTTAGCAAGCTGCATCCTTCATGGGGCCTGACATCTAACATTTCTTTTTCCTCTGTTAAATAACTTGATTGGTTAGTCCTTGCATTCTCCAGCCACAGGTTTAAACAACTGTGGCTTAATGGCAGAAACACTGGCACAAATCATCTTTCTGTCTCTTTCTCTCTCTCTCTTTCTCCCTGTATTCATACAGGCACCTACCTCTCAGTATGCGACATACCATTGAAGATATATAAGATTCTTGCAGGAATTTCAACAGCAGATGCTGCAGCACAGCATGATACACAGCATGCAAGCTTTTGAACAGCTTGAAAAATAAGTTGAGATGGTCAGCTTTTATAAAGCTTGCAAAACAAGTACAGACTTAAGAGAAGGTTGCAAAATAATGAATCATTTTATATTTTAAAGTATGGCACACTGAAACCTAAAGGGTTAAATCAGGAGGTTAACTGGACAAGGCCAATTAGTTAATTGTATTCTTTTGTCATAACCCTGCAACTTTTTAAATGTTGGTTTTCAGCTATTCAGATTCCTTGAAGACTGCAGCTGAGGGTCTAGAATGCTTTTATGATGCTTTAAAAAGACTCTTGATGCATGTAATTTTTGTCATGAATTACTGGACGTATTCCTATCCTGATGCATGTAACTTTTGTCATGAATTACTGGATGTATTCCTACTTCAGTCCTGATCTATAACTGTACATTGGATTAGCCTATTCCCGTGGCTCCTACTAAATCTGTGAAAGGCACAGTAGCAGATTCCCCACCGTTCCTGCTGACTTCAATGTTCAACACTACACAAAGGTGTGCACTGAACTGCAGGAATAGTTGAAATCATACATGATGACGAAGATTCATTCTATTTTTGGTCACACTGTCATTAGAATAATTGGTCACATATGTGCATACATTACTCTAGAAGGCTTTTGACATTGGGAATAATATTACCCTGATTAAGTACCTTAATTGGTTTTAGCTATTCCTGTCGTTGATGACCTGGCAGGGCAATTGTTTGTATGCTTATTTTTTATCAGCTTTTTTTTATTTTATTTATGTGTTTGTTAAATGATGTTTCCCCTTTGGAAAAAAACAAAGGACCCACAAACAATCACATATGTGGTAGCCCCCTAAATACGGAAGACGTAATAAGGTATCTGGGGACCCAAGTAGATAGTAACCTCATTGCCAAAGTGATTAGAAAATCCTTCTATGTGGCCCACCTAATCACAAAAAGGTTTGCATCCAGATTGAAAGAGGTCATTGGGCCCCTCTATGCATCACTTATCAGACCCATCATAGAGTACAATGCCCCATTTGGGATGTACCTTACAAGGCACCTGCAACAACTGGAAAGACCACAGAAGTACCTCACCAAGAGGATCACTGGCATCAAGCAGATGTCCTACGCAGCTTGACTGAAGAAACTCCAGCTGTACTCGGTTGCATACCGCCTACTTAGAGGTGATCTCTGCCTTCTAAGTAGCATAAAACATGACATTTCAGGCCCTCTGCAATTATTCTTTAACTGTAGCCTCCAAACAGGATTCGTGCCTCATGAATGCATAGCAGCAACAGTCATCCATCTGCACAAAAGTGGGCCAACAACAGACCCATAAGTCTCAATAGTTTTATATGCAAAGCCATAGAAAGAATTATCATGGAAATGATCAGTAACAATGTAGTAAACCTCCAGATACTGGATCCAACCCAGTTTGGTTTCATCAAGCCCAGATCATGCCTACTCAACCTGGAGAACTTTTTTGAGAAGATCACCAAAGCAATGGATGAGGGTAAAAGGATTCACAATGTCTACCTTGACTTGGCCAAGGAATTTGACACAATACTCGACTCAGGTAGCCAACTGGCTTAATGGCAGGACACAGGAAGTTAGAGTCCCTCTGGAAAGGGTCCTTGGACTGCTCTTTTTTGGCATTTATTTCTGTGAAGTCAAGGCCAGTGTCAGTGGTCTCTGGCTGACTAAATTTGCAGATGATTCCCAATCTGAATCCCAATTTGACACAAATGTTCTCCAGGAAGGACTGACACAGACAAACACTGGTGTTAGAGCCATAGACTAAAACTAAACGCCAAAAATGCATAACAGTATCCTTCTGGAGATTATTCTCCCCTGGTAACTATCATATTGACAACACACCCCTTAGAGATGACCCAGACGTCAGAGACGTAGGGACACACATAGACAGTAATCTAGTCTTTGACCATCATGTCTACAGTAATGAGGAGATCATTTTATGTTGCACAACTTATAAACAAAGGCATGGCATCAAGGTCCAATGAAGTCATTGTTCCAGTGTATTCACCATTCATCAGACCTGTCATTGAGTACAATGCCTCATTTGGTAAGTACCTAACCAGGCATTTTCAACAAATGGAATGTCCACAGAGGTTCCTCACTAAAAGAATACAGGGTGTAAGTAAAATGTTCTATGTAGACTGCCTCAAGGCCCTATCCCTGTATTCTGTCTCCTAAAGGCTGTTTAAGGGAGATCTATGTCTGGCATACAGGGCATTGTCAGACCCTCCACCCTGATTGACCTCCTGCATATCTGGAAAACAAACAACACCAGAATTACCCATTCTAAAGACGTAAACCTTGTCTGTAATATGAATATGACCCTGCTGGACAGACAGGTATTTATCCCAGAGACTACCCAGTCTCTGGAACAGGCTCCCCATCAATGTAAAACAGAGTTCCTGCCTAACCCAATTCAAGTGTACCTTGGATAACTGGATATGGAACAAGAAATTCATCCCTGGCTTGGCACCTATGTCTCTAATGGATACAGGCAACCTGTAAATGGTTCATCTCCCAGGCCCTTGCTTGTAAATGTTTCATCTCTCAAGACCCTGCTTACAATTATCAAGGATAACACTTTTTCATGCTGTTTCTACAATGTTAGCCTACAGCAATAATGTATTTTAATGTTTTAGTTAGATGCTTCTTTTGTGTCTATCATTTTTTGTACTACTATTATATTAGCATATTCTGAAGCTTATCTCCCTGGGCCTCTACTGAAAATGGACATGTATCCAGTTAGACTAGCCTGGTCAACAAATGTAAAATAAAAAAATAAATAAATAAACTTGTCAGAGATTTGGGATGAATGGCTAGGCTTAAAAAGGCCCTTGTGGTCATTAGCCTAGTAAACACCTATAAACTATAAACATGGTCCAGGGATCTAAACCTCACCACAACAATAAATAGGACATGCTGGAGGGATAGATTCCTGTCTCAGAGACTTCCCATGCTCTGGAACAAGATTCCAATCTACATTAGGCAGAGCTCCTTGCTAACCCTCTTCAAGAGAAACCTTGACGAGTGGATAGGAAACAGAAAGTTTACCCCAGGGAATCACTTCAATGACTCTGCTGGACAGAGGCACAGGGAACTAATCTAAGGGGGCGGCGAAAGCCAACACATTCCGGCTAGGCTTATAAATGCCTTCGAGCAGATAGCCTAGTACCTAACTATGAACCTATGAACCTATGAAGTCTCTTCTGTAGACCTCTGACATAGAAATAATGAACCATCCATTCCAAATGCTTAGGCAGTAACTGTTTGCAAAGGTTTCCCTTCTGCCTATTTATTGAAGTTCATTAACTCTCTACAGCAAGTCACTTATTTAGAATAAGATGCCCACAACAATTCTAAATCTTTAGCTGTTCAAATCCTAATTATTCATGCATCTTAAAGATCCTGCAGCCATGCAATGGTTATATAAAGGGAGCTGTAAGAAGACTTTGGTTTAGATTTGTTCTGGTTGAGTCAGAATAAGCTTAGAGCTAATAATACTAAGCCTGTACAGGTCATGTAGAAGGATAAAGCCCTGACCACACCCAGGTAAGCTGGCTGGGTGTTTAATGAAGCACAGAAGATGGGCATGCAACACAGTTGGGCAGACCATACTGGTGGCTGGAGATACACCCAGGGCTCCATCTGAGGCACATATAAAGGCACAACTAAGATGTCGTAGAGTCCAGGATATGCCAACTCTTAAAACACAATAGGAGCAAGCAAGCAATCATGAAACTGTCCTCAGCAGCAGTGTAATGTTATTGTGGGATCCTCAATCTCATCACAGCCCCAGTCAATGGTTTGATGTAGCCCACAAGAGGCTAAGGTGGGTACAGTGACAAGGAGAGGATGTGGATACAGCTGATGGTCATCACTGAAGAGTCAAAAAGAACTGCAAAAAAAAACCGCAACCAAAATAGGTGTTATGACCTTTACTACTCCTCAATAACTTAATGGTAAGCCAGCTGTTCTTGAGCTTGAGCCAAAATAACTTCCATGACCAAAAGCTGTGAACATGGATAGCTGGGTATCTAGTCTGTTCTAGTCTTAAAAAGAGAAGTACTTTGGGAATGTGAGCATCACTTACCCAAGAGAGCCTGTCATTCTCTGCAAAATTTCCATAAGTATTTCTGTTATTGATACGTAGTTTAATAAAACAGTAAGTTTTGCTGGACAATGAACCCCCTGCATCACCAGTATGAGGGATGTGTCCCCATATCTCCAATTCCTATATGTACTAACTCCAAGACTGCACCACCCCATAGAAAATATATATAGAAATATGCATCATATGCTTGAACTCAAAGGCACATCCAATCATTCAGCTGCAAGTTGGACAGTCCATGATCATCTCCAACTCAAAAATGTAAAAGGCAACCCTTTAAAATTATGTTGAAATTAGTATTTGTGAGTTTCTTATGCAATTTAAATTCAGGTATAGGTCATCTAGTCTCTAAATGCAATTAGCAGTTATCCAGTTTCCCACGACTTGAAGTTAGGAAATCTACTATTGCAAGTCTTTTTATGCCCAGTGTAGAATTTGCTCTCCCTGCTTTTGCACTCAACTGCTCTTCTACACCAACCATGGTGCAGTCACTGCAATCAACCAAAAACAATGTTTTTTCCTTAAAAAAGTACGGAGAACATCACTGTACGTCACTAAAACAAAATCAAATTGTATGTCCATCAAGGCTATGGCCACTCTTCCATTTAAAAACATAAACACCAGGAATACTATCATTCTGCAACTAGTTAACTGTCCATCAATTAGTGTGGATGATTAAGGCTCTGAACTGCTTTCTGCAGCCAAAAGTATCATGTTCGATTCCTTCCATAGGGCAGCAAGAGGTTCTCCGGCTGGGGTGCCTTCTGTGTGGAGTTTGCATGTTCTCCTGTGTGCGTGTTCCTTCTCGGTACTCTCGGTTTCCTCCCACATTCCAAAGACATGCATTTGGAGAATTTCTCCTGAAAACAGGATCTGTGGAACCTAGTCGGACATTCCCGGTCAACAAATGTTAAAAATAAAAAAAATAAAAAAAAAATTTCCATCTTGTATGAGTCTGAGGAAATCACTTCACCAGAAAGCCTGCCTGGGTTACTGCTATAAATGATTGCTTGTGTCTAATGAGTTGCCCAGTTTTTATTTATTTATAAATTCCTGACTGAGTTAGCCTTTTTTCTGGGGATAACTGAGATGGTATTTATACTATAAGGAGAAATTTGGTCAGGCATCAGAGAACTTCTACCACTTGATACTGCACTGGTGATCCGTACATCCAACAAGTATGCCCACACTTTTCATTCCTGGAAGAGTAACAGCTGGGAGGATGGCTCATGGCATGGCAACTAGTGAAACAGGGGGTGAGGTGAATGTGGATTCCAAATTAATAGAAAATAATCAAGAAGATATGTTTAAAAAGAAAAAGACTGTGGATGAAATCATGGAGGATACAGAGGAACTATTTGAAAGGGATCTGTTTAAGAGTGAGAGAGGACAGGAATGGTCACAAGAGGATGTTGTTATTACAACCCTCCTGTCAGGATCATTGCAGGATGGTTTATTGATGAACTTGATCGAAGAAAATGAGCCAGAAACTGGAAAAGATTTATCTTGGGGTGAGATTATGATAAACATTTAAAAGGAAGAAGTGAACGATATAAACAAGAAAACATTTTTAGAGGCAGTAAGGGAGAAGAAAGAAGGAAAATGAGAGAGGAAGAAGATGAAAGAGACAGAAAAAATTATGCTGTGCATATACAGATTAAGGAAGAGAAAGAGATGGACAGGTATGAAATGAGGAACACAGTGATTGTTCCTTTAGGAATCAAGGCACAAGAGGTAAGAGCATTTTTTTTAATAAAAAAAGAGACATATTGTAACCTTTTTTTGAGACTGCCGCATGATTATAGTTGTTTTGGCGGGAATATGGTAAATGAAAAGATATGCATCCATGGAATATTTACATCATTAAAACTTTCTACCATGAAACAGAAAAGGAAGTACATTTACAGTTTCAAGCAGAGACAGAAAGAAAAACTATAAAAAAACTACTAAAAGACTTTTCTAAAGAAGTTAATGACATTTCAAAAGTAATAGACAACAGTGGACTATGGACTGGGGGATGAGATTGCAACATTATTCTGAAAATAGAAAATGGCAGAGTTGTACATATTCTAATCATGATTAATGCTGAAGGAAACAGAGCTGTTGTAAAATATTGGGAACAATTGAAAGCATGTTTTTTTTTGTGTGGGAAAGTGGAAAAGTTTCCAGATAATTATGATAAGAAGAAATATTTTGTATGTGGGGAGTTTGAACATGATGCAAAAAAAGTGAAATGAAATGTTAAAAATGTACACAAACAGGGCATTTATTTGTGAGTTGTATAAAAATGCAAAATGAAAAAAATGTGTGTAGAAGAAACTGTATGTGAAGGTAAAAATAAGGAGGGATAGCAGTACTATGTAGTACAACAATTTTAATATTGGATTTTACTTTAGTTAGATTAGGATGAGTATTAGTCATAGATCTAAGATGGGAAAATAGCATTTATAGACTTATAGCAGTATCTGCATATGTAGTATATAAAGATGGAGAACGTTACGTTATTTTATAGACATATTGTATTATATAATAGTTAATATATAGATATTATAGTAATAGGATATGTCAATTGTGACTTAATAATAAAAATAAAAAAGATAGACTAAAGAAAAAAATGAGGGAAATTGTGAAGTATGGAAATTTAGCATTAGGGAATATAAATACAAGTACATATAAGAGAGGGAATGTTAAACAGAGATTGATCATTTCTTAGTTTCTAAAGGTATATAAATAGTCATAGAAGTAGGAGTGGAAACTTGATTTTCAGATCATATGGTAATATGGATAGAAACAAAAGAAAATAAAGAATTTATAAAAATTGTAAAAGGAATTAAAAGAATAAATGAGAAAGTATGGAATAATAAAGGAAAATAACATACTGGAATTATGAGACTATGAGATACTTTAATAATAATTAGACAGAATGGTGGATGGCATTTAAAGAGAAATATAAAAATATTTCAAATGAAAACATGGAATAAGACAAAAAGAAAAAAAAGAATGTATAAAAATGCAGAATATGGTATTAGAACATTTAGAGAGAAATGAGAAAGTGTATTATAGAAAAGAAGAGATATATAACAGAAATCAAGGAAAAACATAAGGAGTTGTATAAAAAAGATATTTTCTGCAAGGAAAAAAGGACAAACTATTTCCATATTTTAAGTGAATTAGAAAAATAAGAAAGTGGTATAAAGAAAAAATGAAAACTAAAAAGGGGATAATGGAAAAACAACAATGAAGTATTATGAAAATTATAGAACAGTATGGTACAGAGATGGTAAAGGAAAGATAAATAAAAAATGAAAATGAATGGGAGAAAGTGGTATAAACAAAAAATAAAAAGGGGAAATGCAAAAATGACAATGAAGTATTATCAAAATTGTAGTATGGTACAGTATTTTAAACAGATGGTAAAGGAAAGAGAGATGAAAATGAAAATGAATAGAAGAGTAAGCAATTTACTAAATAAATAAATAAAGATGTTGGTAATCAGGTTACTCTAATGGACTTAGATATGGTGATAAAGAAAGTAAATCTTAATTCTTCAGCAAGGTCAGATGTGTTAAATAATACAGATTATACAACAACCCCCCCATTAATATTCAAAAACGTGCATGCTGATTGGCAGCGTGCACATTGTAAATCTGAGTTATAGTAATGGAAAAAGGTCCAGTCGCCCGGACTTTTTCCATTACTATAACTCTTTTTTTACAGCAATGGAGAACGTAAGATCTCCATTGCTTCACACTGTCTCGGTATGTTAAACGAGTTTAACATAGCAAGACAGCTTTAAAAAAAGCAACAGAGATTCTCCGTTGCTTTTTTTAAAGCTGTCTCGCTATGTTAAATGAGTTTAACATAGCAAGACAGTTTGTAAAAAGCAACGGAGATCTTGCTTTCTCCGTTCCCTTTTTCAAAACTGTCTAGCTATGTTAAATGGGTTTAACATAGCAAGACAGTTTGTAAAAAGCAACAGAGATTATCCATTGCTTTTTTTAAAGCTGTCTCGCTATGTTAAACCCATTTAACATAGCAAAACAGTTTGTAAAAAGCAACAGAGATCTTGCTTTCTCCATTGCTTTTGCCCACAGCTCTGATGTACTGCATGGGCATACGCATGCGCAGTACATCAGAACTGCCACAGAATACCGGGCAGCAAGGAGGCATTATACAATGCCATTATTTAAGAAAAGTAATTTTTTTTTTCTTAAATAATGTCATTGTATAATAGCAATAACCCACTTCTGGGTGTCGGTAATGCTGGATTTACCCACGGTTGGCTTTGTTTGGCCACTCGGGCCGCCCGTGACCAAACCACACCAACCATGGGTAAATCCAGCATTACCCACACCCAGGCATGGGTTATTGCTATATTATAAGATATTTATGAAGATAATACAAGTAAAATTAGAAAATAAAATAGATGAGGTATTAGAAGAGAATATTTATGAAGTTAAAGGAAAAGGATGTCAGGAACTATTAATGATTGTTAGAGAAATGATAGATGATGTTTAAAAAAGTAATGAAGCAAAATTACTGCAGGAGACATAAGTAAAGCATTCAGTATGATAGATCATATGTTATGGAGAATAATAGAAGAATATAATTTTAGTAAACAAATTCAGAAAGTAATTAGATCAGTACATAGGAATTACAAATAATTTTGATAAATGGTTGGTTAAGTGAAGAGATAGAGATGTATAGGGTTTAAAACAAAGATGCTCAATGAATAGTATTTTATTTGTAATAGTAATGAATTGGCTATTAAAAATGAAACAAAAAGAGAAAAGTGCAGTACATACAGAATACTGGTATCAAATACTCTGTCATCATATCTTATGTATGTATAAAGATTCAAAAGACAACCACAAAGCATTCTATAACTATGTCAAGAATCTAAATGGCAATGCTCAGATCTGCTCTGAGCTAAAACAGAATGGCAATAAATATAATGATTCAAAGGATATTGCCAATATCCTGGCAGATCGATTCAGTGCCAACTTCACCCCCCTCTCACCCCCTAAATGGCCCATCTCAATACCGGAAGATTGCCAAATTCCAGTAATAACGGCCACACAGGTACAAAACGCACTCTCTAAAGCCAAGAATACAGCATCCATGGGACCAGATGACATCCCGGGCTGTGTACTACATGAACTACAATATGAACTGGCACCTCACCTAAGTGTCATGTTTAATCATAGTCTCACCTCAGGTTTCGTGCCCACTGAGTGGCGCAGAGCTACAGTTATCCCAATCCACAAGAGGGGGTCCACCTGGGATCCCGGAAACTACCGTCCCATCAGTCTGACAAGCCTTATCTGCAAGGCCATGGAGCGTATTATCATGGAACTTATAAACAAAGGCATTGGCAACCTTCAAACACTGGACCCCACACAGTTTGGGTTTGTGAAGGGCTGATCTTGTCTCCTGAACCTGATTGACTTCTTTGAATCAGTCTCCAGAGCCATGGACAAGGGTAAGGTGGTCCACACAGCCTATCTAGACCTTGCCAAGGCCTTTGACACCATCCCCCACTCTGGAATCATAGATAAACTTACTAAGTTGGGTATTAATCCCTATGTCACCCAATGGGTTGCTAAATGGCTTACTGATAGAACCCACACTGTAAAAGTAGCAGACTCCAAATCCAGCTCCAGACAAGTGACAAGTGGAGTACCTCAGGGTTCAGTCCTGGGGCCGCTCTTGTTTGGCATCTACTTCTCTGAAGTACAGGTCAACACTAAGGGACTCTGGCTAACAAAGTTTGCAGATGACTGCAAACTGGGAGCCATTATTGAATCCCCAAATGATGTGGATACGCTACAAAATGGCCTTACAGAAACAGATGCTTGGTGCCAGAGCTATGGGCTCAAGCTCAATGCCAAGAAATGTATTGTTATCCCTTTTGGGAAAAAACATGTATCCATGAATTATCATATAGGTGGCAGTACACTAAACACAGAAAGTGTGATAAGAGACTTAGGGACACAGGTGGACAGTGGTCTCACCTTCGATAACCACATCGCCACAACAGTCAGGAAATCCTTCTATGTGGCACACCTCATCACGAAGGGCTTTTCATCCAGAAAAAAGGAGGTCATTGTCCCACTGTACTCATCCCTCATTAGACCCATTATTGAATCTAACACCCCATTTGGTATGTACCTCTCAAGACATCTGCAACAACTGGAAAGGCTTCAGATATACCTCACTAAAAGAATCACAGGCCTGAAGCAGATGCCCTACGCTGACCGCCTTAAAAAACTCCAGCTATACTCTGTCACATATCATCTACTCAGAGGTGATCTCTGCTTAACATACAAGGCCATGTCAAACCCAGAGCTGTTGGACATGCTACACTTAAAGAAATCCCAATCCCTCATAGCTACACGCTCCAGGGATCTAAACCTTGTCATCACAATAAACAAAACATGCTGGAGGGATAGGTTCCTGACCCAGAGACTCCCCAGACTCTGGAATAGATTGCCCGTACATGTCAAGCAGAGTGCCTCTTTGGACCTCTTCAAGAGGAACCTTGATGATTGGATGGGAGAAAGGAAATTCACCCCAGGGATCACGTCAGTCACAGGGGTCCAGGAAAGTAAATAATGTGGGAAGAAATAGCCAGGGAATTGTTATGGCTAGGCTTGTATAGGCCCTAGGGCTGATAGCCTAGTACCAACCTATGAACCTGTGAACCTATGAACCTATGTGGATGATATTATCCTTATGAATAAAGACAGCAAAATGATGGAAGAAGTGGTTTTGTGTGTAAATAACAATTTACAAGGAATGGGGATGTCACCAAATAGAGAAAAGTAAGGGATTTGGATCAGAAGAGCCGCTAAAGGGAATTCAGTTTGGAACAAAGAAAATATTGGTATTAGGAATTAAATTTGGTGTACCGGGTGTTGTTAGGGAGCAATGGATAACAATTTTACAAGAATTAAAAGGAATTAGTGCCATGTAAAGTAGGTATAGGTTATGTTTTTGAAAAAAAAGTACATTTGATTAATCCCATATAGGTGGAAAAAACAGCCTTTGTGGCTGGAGTAAATATGTACCAAAAGACTTGGAGAAACAGTTCATTAAAATGATGTTTACATTTATTCAGGGATCTGGATTAAACCCATTTAAAAGAGGAGTATTATATATGAATAAAGAAGATGAGGGTTTGGATCTGTTGAACCTTATAATACAGCAGGCATCACTGAACTGATATAGGCTTTTAAAAGGGATAAATGGGAAAGAAGACAAGTTGGTAGTAAGACTAGTTAAGATAAAATTTTTTATTTATTTTTTATTTATTTTATTTAACATTTGCTGACCGGGAATGTCCGACTAGGTTCCATAGAGCCTGTTTTCAGCGGAGGCTCGGGGAGAAATATGAAAAAGGATGGGGTGTAATAAAATGGAATAAAAGGGAGAGAGTGGAGAAATGAAAAAATAAAAATTTAGCAAAACTAAATAAAAGATATGGAAGTTAAGTATAGAGGAAGTAGAAGAAGATAGGAAATTACGATACAAAAACATAATGATGAACAATTACTGTGTGAACCGATGGGGACATTTTGCCAGAAAAAAACATAAAAGCTATAAAACAAAGAAATAGATGCTTTTATGAAGAATGTGGAATGTTAAGATTTTTTCTGAAGGCTACAAATTAATAGAGTGCCACTAAAAGGAAATATGCCTTATAAAAATTAAATGAAAGGATATATTTTTTTTGTGGTGAATTAGAAATTGTAGAACATGTTTGTAACATGTAAAAGTGTAAAAATGATGGGAAAATAATAGAGAAGAAGGTTTTGGAAGAAATATGGGACTATAAACAAATAAATATGGATATGATTGAATACTGATTTTAAAAGAAATGTACTAGTGAATATGTCAACAATTTGATAGGACAATGTTTGGTATTATATGAATAATATGGAATGAAAGATTAAATGGGATTTAGATTTTGTTTAATGGAAACTGAATGATATGAGGTATAATACAAAAAAATCAAGTGGTGGTTGTGAAAAACAGGAATGGGGATCTATATAAATATGAAACAAAAAGTTGCAAATGATGGAGAAATATAAATCCAATGTATTTTTTTATAAAAATATGTACACATATATAGTTGTATATAATAAAAGGCCCCTACTCTTTTAATAGGTGCCATGGTATCTTTTACAACTACCTGAGCTACCACCAACTGAAGCAATTTAACATCTCATCCAAAGACCAACATACTCAGGAGTGGAACATCACTTAATGCTGTAATGAAGCAACAGAAATCTAATCATCTGGAGTGAGAAAAGAACCCACAGGTTTCTGAACTTCCAGCACCAAAGAAAAGATTGTTCTACGTGTTGCTCCACTGTCACTGAAGGGCTGTGCTACTCACTGAAAAGTTAACAAAGGTAAATATTAAAGAAAAACTTCATTATGATTTCAACAGGCACTAAGGTCAAAAAATAAAAAAAGTGCCCTCAGTTTAGAAGAAACCAAGCTAAGAGAAGAGTTGCTTGACTTAATAGAGATATGCAGACATATTAAGATCAATGAAAGAAATAGACTGCAGAAGGTCAAAGAAACCCAAAAAGTCAGAAGTTTGATAAAACAAATGAACACAGTTATTAGGACTGTCCATAGAGATTCATGCGGCATAACAGAAGTAAACAGGATGTATTACTGTTCAGCTAAATTAATAACTGATAAAGTTCTACCACAAGAACACAGGGTAGTAAAGGAGAGAAAGGGGAGAAATTGCATGCCATTATGGAAGTGTCGAATAGAGAAAACCATAAAGCAACTAAGACAAAAACTGTCACTGTTAGAAGAGTATAGAAGAGGGAATATATCAACAAAAATGCTCAGAAAGATAGATGTGATAAAAGCAATGCACAATATTAGAACAGATCAGGATCTGTCATGCACTATCGCAAATAATAAGCTAAAAATCTCAGCACAGACAGAAAAACTTAGAAGATGCATCGACAAATATAAAGGAAAAGTACAAAATAAGCAATTTATTGATGACCCAAAAATGTTTTATAGAGAGTTGGGAAATAAGGTAAAAGGAATTGAAAGACCACCAAAAAAGAAGAAATAGATACATTTTAGAGAAGTATCTATGATGAGCCTGTGGAACATAACAAAGATGCTAATTGGAATGAAGTAAAAGAAAGAATAAGAAGTTGAAAGGTACAGGATATGAAATGGGATGAAGTAACAACCAGAGAGATTGAAACAAAGTTAAGAAAAGCCTCTAATTGGAAACCCTCAGGCCCAGATGCAGAATCTAACTTATGGTTAAAAGTATTAACATCTTTGGACGAAGATTTAGCCATGAGTAAGAATTATTTATATGTGCACCCAGAACAGACACAAACCTGGCTAACAACAGGAAAAACAATTCTCCTTTTTAAGAGTTAACCTGTAATCTACCCTAAGAATTATAGACCAATAACTTGCCTTCCGATGAGGTATAGTCATTTAGAAGAAAAGTCAATTATGGCAGTAGAACACAAGGGCAATAAAAGAAAGTCATATGGAACAAAGTATCATTTGTTGTTAAATAAAGTAATACTGGAGAACTGTAAAAAGTGGAAGAATCTAAGTATGGCATGGATTGAATACAAAAAAGCATTTGATAGTATCCCACATTCATGTATAAAATAGTGCTTAAAAATGTATAAGATACATCCTACACTGATCGACTACATTATAGTAAACATGAAACAGTAGCAGACCACTTTACAATTAAGACATGATAATGGACAAGTTATTATTCCAGGGATAAAAAATCAAAGGGGGATATTCCAGGGTGACTCTCTGTCACTGCTGCTATTCTGCCTTGCCCTTAACCCATTAAGCTGTCTATGTAACAGCTTAGACCATGGCTATAATTTGGCTCCTAGAAAACGACAAAGTGTAAACACTTCTCAGCTTCTCTTTGTCGATGATTTTAAATTGTCTAGCTCATCAGATGAGGAACTGAAAGCACAACTGTAAGTTGTCAAAACCTTTTCAGATGATATAAGAATGTCATTTGGTCTTGATAAATGTGCAAAAGCAACTTTTAAAGCAGGAAAACTGCAGCACCAGGAAAACTTCAGGTTGGGACAAGAATGTGATATAAAAAAATTCGAGCAAGGGGGAGTATATAAATATTTGGGGAATTGATGAAAGATCAACAATAAAACAGGAACACATGTGAATAAAACTTAGTAGGGAATATTTCAGAATACTTAAATTAATCCTGAAAACAGCATTGACATCTAGGAACAAAAATCCAAGCTATAAACCGACTGTCCCCAAAACATGTTGGATAAATTAGATAGGAAAACAAGAAGGATGCTTCATGCTCACCAAATGATTAATAAAAATCAGTGCATACCAAGATTATATATTCCCTGTTCTGAAGGAGGGATGGACCTCATTTCAATTGATTGCATTTATAGATCTGCAGTCATGGGACTCCAAGCATATCTGCTGACCTCACAAGCCCCAAATGTTATGAAAGTTTTGAAACATGAGGAGAGTAAATCTAAGATGACTTTTCTGCTTAATTTAGCAGAAGCATATTGGCATCAAGCAGGAATGGAAATCAAACAAGAAGTAGATAAAAACCAGGCAGCAACTGAATGTGCCAAAAACAAAAGAAAGAATATAAGGTGAAGGATCAGATGAGAAGGCAAGAAATGTGAAAACAGCATAAAGCATAAATATAGTTGCAAGTATAGAAAACTTCTGGAAGAACCTCATGTTGATCAGGAATGAAAGCCGGAATGGTTAAGGAGAGGTGAATTTAAACCAAGAGATGAAAGGTAAATATTGGCGTCCCAAGATAGTGGTCGATGTACACATTGGTTTACAAAGTCCACTGAGCATGTGGGTGAAACAGACAAATGTAGTTTTGTAAAACAGAATTGGAAACAATTGCACACCTCATTGCTGGTTGCGACATATTAATGGCAGAAGGACTGTATACTGAAAGGCGTAATAATGTGGCGAGACTGCTGCACTGGGGATTGTGCAAACATTATGGTACTTAAGTTGGATGAAGAACATTGGAAACATGAGCCACAAAGCATCATAGAAAATGATGAAGTCTACATCACATGGGATCATCTATTACCAACAGTTCAAAAGATAGATGCTAGAAAACTGGATATAGTGAGCCATGAAAAGAAGACAAAAGTAGCATCATTGAAATTGTCACACCCAGTGACTACAGTGTCTTGCATATAGAGAGAGACACAAAGATATAAAATATCAGGATTTGCAGGCAGAAATGAAAGCAATGTGGAAGAAAGATACCCAGACAGTTCCAAAAGTAGTAGTAGGAGCAATGGGTCTTATAAAAAAGAATCTACAATAATATTTAGATATATTACCAATACATGTAACTCCATACGAATTGCAGAAGGAGTCATTACTGGGTAATTGTGAGTGCTGCGAAGAGCACTTCTGGCTGACATCAAAGATTGAAACAATACTAATTTCATGAACTTTATTCATACTTTTATATATGAATATGGTCCATTCTCATCATGGTGTTAGAAACCTAAAAGATTTGGAGAAATTAAAAAATTCAAGGACCAAGGTGTAGTAGGACTTATGAGCAACTCCCATCAAGCAGTCACAGGAAATATAAGTTTCTCACCAATAAACACCATTAAGCAGACACATTTAAAGGCCTTGACACTTTTTATAAGCACTTAATTATTTTTACCTCCCAAACTGAGCAGATCCATTTCATAACAACCTGTGTGTAAATTTGTGTCTACCCATCCAATCTTCAAAAATGAATTTAAAGGTAAACAAGGTAGAGGTATGTTTGGCATTTAGTGGTAACTTATTACATAGGCATGGTGGGTTAGGAACCTAGTCCTCCACTTAGTCTTGTCTATGTAGAGCAAGTTCTCCAGAATGGGTGTTTGTACAGGCACTGGTTTTATGAAGAAATAGGAAGTCATATAGGACTGAGTCTTTCATGGCTTGAAAAGCAAAACATAGGTCACCTGAGAGCAGCCAGTGCAGCCAGTGGGTAACTGAGCATATCGAAAGCTGTGCAAATCTGTCAAGCAGTTAAAGGAATTACTTCCTTTAATTTTGTTGGTTAAAAATCACTGGGGCCTTTCCAGTTTAGTGTTATGCTTGGGTTTGTCCTTATCAGTGAAGGCATTGTATTACTTGATGGGTCTGACAAATGAAAAGTACACTCACAAGATGGCTTCTCTGGATCTTAAAGGTATCGCACTGAAAATTAAATGGGCCAGACAGAAGGATTTTCTTAGCACTTTAATCTGGGGTTTAACAGTGGCGGAAAAGTTTTTACCAAAACACCTTCTACTACATGAAACCTACTGTCAGAAGATGTCAGAAAGAGTCCTGCTTATAATAAGTTCAGAACTAATCTGGTTAACCACCTTAAGGCTTCATATAAATGCAGTTGTTTTAGAAAGAATGACTGATTATTGATTTGCTGCCTTGTTTATACGAAGATATCAGCCTTATTATTTGAAACTTGTAGGCTTGATGCTTGTTGGTAGATACAATTTACTTCCTTCCTGTATCAATGTTGTATTATTTAAATACTATTTAAATGTCTCAAGTAATTTGTTATGCAGTATATCAGCTTTGCCATACATATTTACTTTAGTGGTGTAATGGTAGTGTTGTCACCTCACAGCAAGAGGTTCTCCAGTTTGATTCTCGACTGGGGTGCCTTCTGTGCGGACTCTGTATGTCCTTCATGCATTTGTGTGGGTTTACTCCGGGTGCTCTGATTTCTTCCCATGTACAAAGATATGCGTATGGAGCATTTCTCCCCGGGCCTTTGCTGAAAATCGGCTTTGTTCTAAGTCGGACTTTCCCGGTAAACAAATAAAATAATATACTGCTACAAATATCACATTTTCATCTGTTGTGCAATTATTGAGTAATGCTAGACTCATTTTTCTGTATTTATATTTCTTGTACTTACCTTTGATTTGCTGTCTGTGGGCTAGTATTGTAGTTGGACTAATTTCCATACTGTACTTAATACCTACCATTTTGTATGTCACTGCCTTTTGGTTTTGGTCATGACTGAAAGCAGTCCTCAGACCAGTCCAAACACCTGGTAAATGAAGGTATAAATAAATTAATATGTCCCTTGACCCACTTTGTAGCCACTGTGGAGATAATTGCTGACCATATCCCTTTAAAGAGTTTCCTATACAACTGGATTTGTCAGTCTAACTTTCATTTTCTTTATTTTATGTCTTTAATATAGAATGTTATGTTTTGTTTACTTTTTCTAATACTATCCACTCTCATTCCACCATTCTATACAAATTTCTTAGTCTTTTTTATTCATTTTTCTTCTGTGATTTAGTGCTTAACCATGAACCTAAAAAGCAAAGGAGAAAGCACAGCAATGAACACCAATAACCAGAGAAATACTGTGCTAAAGGAAGTCCAAACACTCGGAAATAAAGTAAAATCCTTTAATCAAATCATAGTTGTTTATCTTCCGGCTTTTCCCGGTTAGGGGTCGCCACAGCGGAACTCTGGTCCGCTAATGATTGGCAGTAGATTTTCACAAACGCCGAGGTGCCAGCTTGACGTCCAACCTTCAATGAAGGCACGACCATTTACACATGTCTTTCGAATGCCACCCAACCGCAGGGAGGACATGCAGACTCCACACAGAAGGCACTCCCCGCACTCCAGCCGAGAATCGAACGGGAGAACCTATTGCTGTGAGGCAACAATGCTACCACTGCACCACCGCGGCAGTAATCAAATCATAGTTAAGTGTATTTATTCTTATATAGTAAAATCACCACAAACTGGCACTGAAGGCAAAATGCAAAAACTCCACGGCTTGGACAGAAACAGATTTATTGCAAACCAGCAATGTTAAAACGAATAAACTCCACTAAAGCACACAATTGCAGTTAAGCGCTTTCATCTGACAAAAAGCAGACTTCATCAGAACAACAGCAATTAAGACTAAATCATTTAAATAAACTTTTAGCTGCCAAACAGCATTCCAATTAAAACTTTTAAAAATATATATGCATCCCCTTCATATCACATCAGTAATCCCATTCAAGACACATAATAAATACATAATTGGTCCATTTTTAAATAAATAAATGCATACAAATATATTGAGTGTATTGAAAATATAAATTAGAATGTATAATAATGTTAGTATATTTATATAAAATGACAAACCTAAACAATATTATACCTAACAAAATGTCCAGGATGTAAGATGTACATATATCTCACCTATAATATAGGGGACTAGCCCAGACTTAAAAAAGGTTTAATACTAATAAAATCATTAATACCTGGAAGCCTGCAGGCATCTGTTAGAATCTGCCATTTGCTCTCCTTCATAGCCAATAAGGCTTTAAAATTACCACCATATACTGTGACATCAACCTGATCAACAATAGCAAATTTAAATTGGTGCTTATCCCCACTTTTCAAGATATGTTTATATAGAGCATTTTTCTTATCCTTAGATCTAATAGAATAACTATGGTCATAAATCCGTCGTCTCAATTGTCTCTCCGTTTTACCTATGTAAAACGCCGGACATATACGACAAGATGCTATATAAACCACATATATAGTATGACAATTACCTGCTCTACTCCGTATAAATGTCTTATTAAAATTATCCAGTTTAAAACCAGCTATTTCATTGATAAAACTACAATGGCTGCAAGCTCCACATCTTGTAGTGCCCTTTGTTTTAACCTTTTCCACATACTTTTTGGATTCCAAAATCCTTTTGAGGTTAAATCCAGTCTTATAAACAAATTTGGGCAAAGTACCTAAAACCTGCACTAAGTTATCATCCATGGTGATTAGATTCCAATGTTGCCTTATAATATTTTCAATATTCAATACAACTGGAGAATATGTAAGTACACAAACTCTGTGGGTGAAGCCCTCAGTTAATCTATTTGCCTGTGTTGAAACAACCTGTAAAGGGTGACCTAATAGGGGCACATACTTCTTACCCCACTATCTATTGACATAACTAGCAACATAATTTAATAGATGTTCAGTATATCCTCTTACTCTAAACATGGACTTAATATAGTCTAATTCCTTGGCCATAATATCCCTAGTCGATGACATGTGGGCAGCTCGAATACACTGCCCTTTAAATACATTTTTAAACACAAATTTGGGATGATTGCTACTAAACTCTAGATAATCATTCGAAAAAGTCTCCTTTCTGTGAATACTTGAGATGAATCCTCCATCTCCGTGACTAATAAAAGTATCCAGATAAGCTGTCCCATTTGTATTAACATTAAATGTGAATTTTAAAAAAATCTGTTGTGCTGTTTAAATAATCAATAAAAGGATGTATCAAGTCAATAGGACCTTTCCAAAGCACAAACAAACCATCTAAAAACCTAGAATAATATGCAATATATTTATAAAATTCACAATTAAACAGGAATTCCGCCTCCCATTCAAGCATAACAAGATTGGCAAATATGGGAGCACAAGATGCTCCCATAGCAACGCCTCTAGTTTGTCTAAAAAATTAATTTTCAAAATGAATATAGTTATGATCTAACACAAGGCTCATCATATCAGTAATCAAACAGATTTTATCCCAAATTTTTATAATAGTATAATCTGTACCTTTTTGTTATCATCCTGTGTCCTGGTAATACCAGTATAAGTTCTTAAAGTTGTTGGGCGTTTAGGATGTGCCCCAAGCGTTTCAGCCTCATCACGAACATGGAACAGGCTGAAATCAAACGTAAACTCATTTAAGGAGTTCTTGCTTGTATTCAAGTCCTTACTATAGTTCAATAAGCGTTCGTTCGATGAACGATTCTCCCCCATGGTACCTCGCCTTTGCCCATTTGGTATCTCGAATTGTGAGCTGTTTTCGGCTCGAGTGGTAGCCTCCTCGCTACCTGCAGGAAGTAACTCATGTCCCAAGGGCATTTCCGGTTGCTGGTGCTTTCCTTTACTCGTCTCCACGGAACCCAACACTGAAAAAGTACGCCCTACCAGTTCAACCAACCGGGACATCTCTACCTTCAATTCCGAGATCTCCGACTGGATTTTAAGGATCTCCGCCCTGTCCAATGAAGCCTGAGGATCCACGTTAGTACCTTCCATACCGACAACCAACTTAAACAAACAAAGAACTCCAGCAACTGTACAATCACCACAAACTGGCACTGAAGGCAAAATGCAAAAACTCCACGGCTTGGACAGAAACAGATTTATTGCAAACCAGCAATGTTAAAATGAATAAACTCCACTAAAGCACACAATTGCAGTTAAGCGCTTTCATCTGACAAAAAGCAGACTTCATCAGAACAACAGCAATTAAGACTAAATCATTTAAATAAACTTTTAGGCACCAAAATGATTTAGTCTTAATTGCTGTTGTTCTGATGAAGTCTGTTGTACCAAACAATGGATTATATTAATGAAATATATAGTATATTATATAATTCTGGTAATTATGAAGCTATCTCCCTCAATGAAGTTAATATCGGGTATAAACATATAGATTTAGCGCTGGAAGAATATTTGATAGACCACAGAATCACTAGTGAAGTCTATCATTTTCTGAAGGTTGATTATCCAACAATGGCCACTATTGTTGGGATTCCGAAGGTCCATAAAAATTTGGAAAGTCCACCTTTCAGGCCAATCATATCAGGAAGCAAGTCCAAAACCTTCCCTTTGGGAGTTGCTATTGATAAATGGGTCAAGCCGGTTTACAATAATTTAGCTCATTTAATCAAGGATTCCTGGATGTTCCTCAGCAATTTGACGTCACACATATGGGACAGGGACCTTATCTACATCACTATTGATGTCATTGACCTATTTTCATGCATCCCCAAGGAGAAAGGTTTGGACTATTTCTGCAATAGTTTGAGGAAATATTCTAATATGAACTGGGATAAAATCTGTTTGATTACTGATATGATGAGCCTTGTGTTAGATCATAACTATATTCATTTTGAAAATGAATTTTTTTAGACAAACTAGAGGCATTGCTATGGGAGCATCTTGTGCTCCCATATTCACCAATCTTGTTATGCTTGAATGGGAGACGGAATTCCTGTTTAATTGTGAATTTTATAAATATATTACATATTATTCTAGGTTTTTAGACGATTTGTTTGTGCTTTGGAAAGGTCCTATTGACTTGATACATCCATTTATTGATTATTTAAACAGCACAACAGATTTTTTAAAATTCACATTTAATGTTAATACAAATGGGACAGCTTATCTGGATACTTTTATTAGTCACGGAGATGGAGGATTCGTCTCAAGTATTCACAGAAAGGAGACTTTTTCGAATGATTATCTAGAGTTTAGTAGCAATCATCCCAAATTTGTGTTTAAAAATGTATTTAAAGGGCAGTGTATTCGAGCTGCCTGCATGTCATCGACTAGGGATATTATGGCCAAGGAATTAGACTATATTAAGTCCATGTTTAGAGTAACAGGATATCCTGAACATCTATTAAATTATGTTGTTAGTTATGTCAATAGAGAGTGGGATAAGAAGTATGTGCCCCTATTAGGTCACCCTTTACAGGTTGTTTCAACACAGGCAAATAGATTAACTGAGGCCTTCACCCACAGTGTTTGTGTACTTACATATTCTCCAGTTGTATTGAATATTGAAAATATTATAAGGCAACATTGGAATCTAATCACCATGGATGATAACTTAGTGCAGGTTTTAGGTACTTTGCCCAAATTTGTTTATAAGACTGGATTTAACCTCAAAAGGATTTTGGAATCCAAAAAGTATGTGGAAAAGGTTAAAACAAAGGGCACTACAAGATGTGGAGCTTGCAACCAGTGTAGTTTTATCAATGAAATAGCTGGTTTTAAATTGGATAATTTTAATAAGACATTTATATGGAGTAGAGCAGGTGATTGTCATACTAAATATGTGGTTTATATAGCAACTTGTCGTATATGTCCGGTATTTTACATAGGTAAAACGGAGAGACAATTGAGACGACGGATTTATGACCATAGTTATTCTATTAGATCTAAGGATAAGAAAAATGCTCTATATAAACATATCTTGAAAAGTGGGGATAAGCACCAATTTAAATTTGCTATTGTTGATCAGGTTGATGTCACAGTATATGGTGGTAATTTTAAAGCTTTATTGGCTATGAAGGAGAGCAAATAGCAGATTCTAATGGATGCCACCAGGCTTCCAGGTATTAATGATTTTATTAGTATTAAACCTTTTTTAAGTCTGGGCTAGTCCCCTATATTATAGGTGAGATATATGTACATCTTACATCCTGGACATTTTGTTAGGTATAATATTGTTTAGGTTTGTCATTTTATATAAATATACTAATATTATTATATATTCTAATTTATATTTTCAATATGCTCAATATATTTGTATGTATTTATTTATTTAAAAATGGACCAATTGTGTATTTATTATGTGTCATGAATGGGATTACTGATGTGATATGAAGGGGATACATATATATTTTTTAAAGTTTTAATTGGAATGTTGTTTGGCACCTAAAAGTTTATTTAAATGATTTAGTCTTAATTGCTGTTGTTCTGATGAAGTCTGCTTTTTGTCAGATGAAAGCACTTAACTGCAATTGTGTGCTTTAGTGGAGTTTATTCATTTTAACATTGCTGGTTTGCAATAAATCTGTTTCTGTCCAAGCCATGGAGTTTTTGTGTTTTGCCTTCAGTGCCAGTTTGTGGTGATTGTATATTCCTATATAGTCACAACTTCATCAGAATTGCTTACTTTACCACAGTATTTCCCTGGTTATTAATGCTTAACTATAGTAAACACTAATACTTGCAGCCTTGAAATTTGTTCAGTTATTACATATATATATATATATATTACCTACAGCTTGCTTATCATTCTCTAATCATATTTTGCATCCTGTGTTTGTTTCAAAGTACATGATACATTTTATTGATACATTTTCTTTGTTAACTGGGTGAGGCCACTTGGCATTTCTCCCATTTTACAGGCGACATGGGAGGGCTCTATATTTACCCATCAAATGATAAAAGCATCAAATTTCTGTTCATCAAACGTAGAACATTTAATGTTGAGTTCAGTGAATGTTCATTCATCTAATATTTTACCCAGGGAACAGACATTGGACCGACATTCATACGTTAACACACACCACAGTATCTCAAACCCACCTGGGGGAGCTGCTTTCCCCCACACACCCCTCTACTTCATATATATATATATATATATATATATATATATATATATATATATATATATATATATATCAACTCCAAGATCACACTACAGTGGGGAAAAGGGCAAATTTCCTTATGGCCAATTAACTCTGTTTCCTGGGAAAATTATTTGATAATTGAACATTCGCTGAAGTGAATGTTCGATGTTTTACATTTGATGAACAGATGTTTGGTGCTTTTATCATTCAGTGGGTAAACATAGACCCAACCTGGGAGGAATGTTTGGTGAAGTGAGTTTCTTAAAGTCACAGAGCAAATAAAGGAAGACTAAGGATTCAAACCCTGGACTACAGCAAGTAGCTTATTAAGACTTTATAGTCATGATTTTCTGTGCTAGCTGCCAGTGACTAAGAGGTCAATTTGTACTGTATTTTGTTGCCTGTAGTTCAGGTTGTAGCTAAAAAGGTCCACAGACTAGTCCACTTACCAGGTTAACAAATAATAAATAATATACATTTTTTGTGGTGATTAAAAAGTATTATAACCCACAGTTGTAATACAACATCTGGACTTCTTTTGAAAGATGAGGTCATTCTCCTCAGTTTGTCATTTGGTTGATACTCTCCTCACCTGCCATTCAACACTGAAGAGTTACATTAGTTGTGCTACACCAACCATCTCTTGGGTCTTTAGTGTCACTGGTTACATCTTATACATAACCTGCAGCCATACCACCATGAAGGTCTGTGAGTACTGTGACGACTGGGGAGAGATGGGTGAAGGCTGCCAGCCTAGTCAAATAGAATTTGATATATAATTCTGGCATTTGTAAATAAATGTAAACTACAGGCATGTTTTCTTGAATGTAAAAGTATTATGTGAAATGTGGAACTGCAAATTATGTGACAACATTGCATTGCACTCTACTGGCCCAGTGAAGCATGTTGTGACCCTTTCATGTTAGAAGTCGGCTCCAGTACATCTGGATGAAGGTTTCATGCCCATTGTTTTAAGGCTAAGGTTTCTGACCAGAATTTAGGTAAGGAATGTGCATTATTGCTCTGGTTTCTGTTAGAATATACATGTGAAATTACTTATATTGTTGTAAGTTTCTGAGCAGGTGTTAGATTACTAAATAATGCAGTTTGTGGCCTGAGAACTCCAGACTGTCAAAAATTATGTAATTTGGGAGGGCCTTAGAGACATGCTTGTTAGTAATATTTAAATACTATTTCTCACGAGAGACTGGGAGCATTTTGATCTTGGATATCTAACTCAGCACTCTGCCTAAGCTCACATGTAAGTTTTTAGCACTGTGATTTCTTGTAGGAATAGTTAAAGCTAGTAAAGATTAATTAGGTGTTTTTCTTTGAAATCAGACCTGTTCTACTGTATTATTTTAAGTTTCTGTGTGATCTCTAAACTCTAAGATATCTCTGTGCTGTAGTAGTTTTGTCTTGTGTTTTAATTATTTATTATTAAATATTTTTAAAACCTACCTGTGGCTGGTTTGTGTAGAGATAAGCTCTAGAGTACATTGCATATTTATAGAGGTTACTGTAATAGGCCTCTCTTATAAGCCTTAGACTGTATAGTCACATTACCATTGGATAATAATATTGCACAGTGATAACTGGACACCCTTTTAAGGGCCTTTTAGTAGCTGATATTATTATCTGGGTGGTGGCAGGAATTGCTACCGTATAGTCAGGGTAAAGGGGTACAGCTGGAGAATCTGTGTCAGCCTTTCCCAGGAGTGTCTGTAAAGTTGTATAAATACTTATCTCAAAGTGTGTGTGTGTATGTGTGTGTGTGTGTGTGTGTTGTGTCAGCTACTTGACATGGCCACAAAGCACTGGTTGGACAGAGAGGGTACCAGAGGTTCTAGCTTGCCCAGCTAGGCTGAGACCTGGACCCTATAGCTGTGCCAGTGGGGAGTCTTATTGGGGACCTGTTGAACAAGAGAGTAACCAGACTGACTGTTATCTCTGTGTGCACTTAAGGGAAATTGTACTTTACTGTGTGTATTAGTTATCATTTCCTCTCTTCTATGAGACAACCTCCCTGGTGTTAGTGGTGAGGATTGAGGCTCCTTGATTGCTGCGCCAGGGCATGGTCGTCACAAGTGTTTGGCAGTGGTGGAATCTACTTCACATACTAATTGGCTTGCAGTGGTGTGGGTAGAGCGAATTCCTGTAGCTTATGTACAGTGATCTCTAAAAGTGTTTTGTACTCTAAAACAGCCATGCAGTGTATACTCATAGCTCAGATTACAATTGTTCTATTTCTTTTGTTAGCTTACTGTTAGTCAGGGTGAGCAGGCAACATGTCAGCAGAAGAGTATGGAAAGATGACAAGGAGCCAGCTGGTGGAGATGTGTCAGGCTAGGGGATTGGTGCATGGAAACCTGACTAAAGCAGACCTGATTGCAGCCTTGGTTACAGCTACATCAGAAAACAGCAGCTTGGAGGACACTCAGACTGACAGTGAAGATACAATATCCTCAGAGAATGGACAGCTCAACCTTTCTTCAGTGGACTTAAAAATCCAGATGCAGCTGAAGAGACTTGAGTTGGAGGCCAGGCATATGGAACTAGAAGCAGCTGAGAAAATGAGGAGTCTACAAGCTGAGGAAAATGAACGTCAGAGGAGGCATGAGAGGGAAATTCTGATTCTTTGCCAGAGTCATGGAGGTAATGGGGAAGGGAGTAACTGGACCCCAGAAACACAAAAGGTCAGTATATTTCTTCCACAGTTTAAAAAGGGGGATACTTTTGATAGCGTCATTCATATGTTTGAGCAGGTATGTAAACAGTATGAAGTTGACCAAGGGCTCTGGGTACGGTTCTTGACCCCCTTACTCCATGGTAAAGCTGTAACTTCTTTAGCAAAAATGCATGACACTGACTGTTTTGATTATACTGCTATAAAAAGACATTTGTTGGAATGTTTTAAGCTAACACCTGAAATGTATAGGAAAAGGTTTCGTGAGCATAGATGCAAGGCAGATGAAAATGTATGTGAATATGTTTCAGAACTGAGCACTTATTTTCATAGCTGAGTGAGTGGATGTCAGGTCACCACTTTTGAAGGGCTGGCAGACATTTTGGTAAGGGAACAAGCCCTTAGCACTTTGTCTGAGGACATGAGGATCTGGTTAGCTGATAGATGGTGTGCAACTTCAGAGGAGTTGGGTAAGAAGGGAGACCTGTACCTAGCAAGCAGGGCAGCACTGCAGAGGAAAGGGACACCCAGTACTGCTCATGGGACTAAATGAACCCATGGTGGGCAGCACAGACTGCCCCAACAGACTCCACCAGTAGCAGGGGAAGCCACTAGTCCAGATACACATCCAGGAGCTAGGGTTGAATGTTTTGAATGTAACCAGTGGGACCATGTGGCATACAGATGTCCACAGAGGCAAGGTGGGGAACCAAAGGTGATGGAGCCAGTAAGTGGGAAAGACAAAATGCCAACAGTGTGTTGTCTTGAGACCACAGGGGTATGGAACTATCATCCTGTAGATGTCCTGAGAGGGAAGGATTTGGATGAGGCAGTACTATGTACTTATGTAGTTACATGCAGTGAGGCTACAAGACAAGCATGTGGATCTGGTAGCCTGGGGGAGACCCAGAGAGACTGCATACTTGCAGCCAGGACTGCTGAGGTGGTTACTTCAGGGAGTGAGCTACGCTGTAGCAGTGAGTCTGAATGTGAGCCACAGCTGCTTGTGGGTACTGATGTTCCCTTGGTCAGGGTAACTGCAAAGGTAGAGGTGAGTACTAGTAGTACCCAAGCTGACAGTAAGGCACCACTGTCAGAGGATTCCAGACTTCCTGTGGAAGGGGAGCTGGGAAGGGTTACAAGGAGAGACTTGAGACAGGCTCAGCTCTCAGACCCTACATTGCAAGGCCTGAGGCAGGTAGCTATGGAGGCACCTGATTCTCAAGGGAAGGGGGAATCTGCATACTGGGACATAGAGTTACTATACAGAGAGTGGACCCCTGAGGGAGGGTTAGAAGGTGAGAGAATACAGCAGTTGGTAGTGCTTAGAGCTTACTGTCTGGCACTTCTAGCCATAGCTCATTACATTCCCTTTGCAGGTCATATGGGCATAAAACTTACAAAGAGGTATATTATGCAAAACTTCTATTGGCCTGGAATTTCCAGAGATGTAACAGGGTACTGCAGGACCTGTAAGCAGTGCCAAAGGATAGGCAAAGCAAGAGACAAGGTGAGAGCTCCTTTGATGCCTTTGCCTGTGATTGAAGAGCCATTTCAGAGGGTAGCTATGGATATTGTGGGTCCTCTGAGTACCCCAAGTGTCACAGGGAAAAAGTATATCCTAGCGGTAGTGGATTATTCTACACGATACCCTGAGGCAGTGGCTTTGTCCTCCATTGAGGCAGAGAAGGTGGCAAATGCTTTGCTAGAGATTTTCAGCAGGGTAGGTTTCCCAAAGGAAATACTGTCTGACAGAGGTGCGAGCTTTATGTCAGACCTGCTGGCTTGTCTGTGGAAGTCCTGTGGGGTGAAGCGCATGAAGACCACCCCCTACCATCCCCAGACTAATGGTCTTGTTGAGAGGTTAAACTCTACAATCAAGTCCATGCTATGGGCATTTGCAGATCAGTTTAAGAGGGAGTGGGACAAATATTCGCCCCATCTGTTGTTTGCTTACAGAGAGGTTCCCCAGGAATCCACAGGTTTTTCACCCTTTGAGTTGCTGTATTGACATAGGGTGAGGTGACCTCTAGATTTAATTTGAGATGAGTGAGAAGGTGAGTATGAGTCTCAAAAGGAGTCTGTTGTGGCATATATCCTGAACCTCAGGACAAGGCTCAGGGAACTCATGGGCCTGGCCCAGGAGAACCTGGCAGACGCCCAACAACAGAAAAAGGTGTGGTATGACAGGAATGCTTGAGCTAGAGAGTATGCTGTAGGGCAGCAGGTAATTGTTCTCATTCCTGTCAGACACAACAAGTCACAAACAGCTTAGGAGGGACCATACAAGGTGGTAAGAAAGGTAAGTGATGTTAACTACATGGTGGAAGTGCTAGGCAGATGGCAGGGGCACAAATTGTACCATGTTAACATGATGAAACCTTACCATGACAGGGAGGCCCTTGTGCTGAACATTTGTAGTGGATTGCAGGAGGAGTCTGAGAGAGATCTTGTGACTGATCTCCTCAGTGAGGCTAGGACTGACACCTCGGTGGAAGGGGTAGCAATGTCCCAGCAGGTATCTCCTACCCAGGGTTCGAGAAATCCAAGCAGTGTTGCAGGGGTTTGGGGGCATGTTCACTGGGAAACCAGGGAGCACTGACCTGGTGCAGCACCAGGTGGATACAAGACCACAAATGCCTAACAGGCAGGCCCCTTATAGGATGCCTGAGAGAGTCAAATAGACTCTGAAGGAGGAGGTACAGGAGATGTTGGAACTAGGGGTGATTCAAGAGTCCAACAGTCCCTGGGCCTCACCAGTGGTGTTGGTGCCAATGAAGGATGGCAGCAACATGTTCTGTGTGGATTAAAGGAAATTAAATAGTCACACAGAGTCAGATGCTTATCCCATGCCTAGGACAGATGAGGCCCTAGACCAGCTGGGTGAGGCTAAGTATCTTACAACCTTTGATCTTACCAAGGGTTACTGGCAGGTACCCTTCACTCCCAGTGCTAGAGAGACATCAGCCTTTGTGACTCATTTTGGCTTGTATGAGTTCACAAAGATGGCCTTTGGGATAAAGAATGCCCCCAGTGACTTTCCAGAGGCTGGTAGATCATATCTTAGCAGGAGCAGGAGGGTTTGCCCTTGCTTACATCAATGATATTGCTATCTACAGCCATTCCTGGCAAGAGCACCTTCAGCATGTCAGAGAGGTGCTGGGCAGACTACAAAGGGTAGTGTTGACCATTAAGCCAAGCAAATGTCAGGTTGGTATGGCAGAGATCTCCTACCTAGGACATAGGGTGGGGAGTGATAAGATAAGGCCAGAACCTGCCAAAGTGGAAGCTATTCAGGTATGGTCTGCACCTGTTACCAAAAAGCAGGTGAGGGCATTCTTGGGGACAGCAGAGCATTATAGAAAGTTTGTTCCCAATTATAGTACCATAGCTGCTCCCCTCACAGACCTGACAAGGAAGAACAGGCCAGATAAGGGAGTGTGGACCCCAGCATGTGAGCAGGCATTTCAGAAGCTTAAGAAAGCTTTGGGACCCCTGTGTTAGCCAGTCCAGACTACAGCAAAGACTTTGTTGTGCAGGTGTATGCCTCAAACTGTGGGGTGGGGGCTGTACTTAGCCAGATTTCTTCAGAGGGAGAAGAGCACCCAGTGGTTTATCTCAGTCATTGGCTCCAACCCAGGGAGGAATGCTATGCAGCAGTAGAAAAGGAATGTCTAGCCATAGTGTGGACACTACAAAAACTTCAGCCTTATCTGTATGGAAGAAAATTCACTGTGATGACAGATCACAACCCTCTAACATGGTTAAACAGAGCCAGTCAACAAAATGCCAAGTTGCTAAGATGGAGTCTGTGGTTGCAAGCATATGATATGTCAGTGCAGCACCACAGTGGGATTAGCAATGCCAAAGCAGATGGGCTCTCAAGACAGGGAATGGGGTGAGGTACACCCAGATAGACCTGACTCTCTCAAAGCGATGTTTCTCAAGGGGCACTTGAAAAACTTGCTTGAGTTCCCCCTCGGGAAGGGGGGGTGATGATTGGGGAGAGATGGGTGAAGGCTGCCAGCCTAGTCAAATAGAATTTGATATATAATTCTGGCATTTGTAAATAAATGTAAAATACAGGCATGTTTTCTTGAATGTAAAAGAATAATGTGAAATGTGGGACTGCAAATTATGTGACAACATTGCACTTTACTGGCCCAGTAAAGCATGTTGTAATGCTTTCATGTTAGAAGTCGGCTCCAGTATGTCTGGATAAAGGTTTCATGACCATTGTTTTAAGGCTAAAGTTTCTGACCAGAATTTAGATATGGAATGTGCTTTATTGCTCTGGTTTCTGTTAGAATATACACGTGAAATGACTTATATTGTTGTAAGTTTCTGAGCAGGTGTTAGATTGCTAAATAATGCAGTTTGTGGCTTGAGAACTCTAGACTAAGTGTCAAAAATGATGTAATTTGGGAGAGCCTTAGAGACACATGTTTGTTAGTAATGTTTAAATACTATTTCTCACAAGAGACTGGGAGCATTTTGATCTTGGATATCTAACTCAGCATTCTGCCTAAGCTCACATGTAACTTTGTAGCACTGTGATTTCTTGTAGGAATAGTTAAAGCTAGTAAAGATTAATTAGGTATTTTTCTTTGAAATCAGACCTTTCCTGCTGCATTATTTTAAGTTTCTGTGTGATCTCTGAACTCTTAGATATCTCTGTGGTGTAGTAGTTTTGTCTTGTGTTTTAATTATTTCTTATTAAATATTTTTAAAACTTTCTACCTGTGGCTGGTTTGTGTAGAGATAAGCTCTAGAGTACATTGCATATTTATAGAGGTTACTGTAGGCCACTCTAATAAGCTTTAGACTGTATAGTCACATTATCATTGGATAATATTATTGCACAGTAATAATTGGACACCCTTTTAAGGGCCTTTTAGTATCTGATATTATTAGCTGGGTGGTGGCAGGGATTACTACGGTATGGTCTGGGTAAAGGGGCACAGATGGAGAATCTGTGTCAGCCTTTCCCAGGAGTGTCTGTGAAGTTGTATAAATATTTATCTCAAAGTGTGTGTGTTGTGTCAGCTCATTGGCAGGGACACGAAGCACTGGTTGGACAGAGAGGGTACTGGAGGTTCTAGCTTGCCCAGCTAGGCTGAGACCTGGATCCTATAGGTGTGCCAGTGGGGAGTCTTATTGGGGACCTGGTGAGCAAGGGAGCAACCAGCCCCAGACTGACTGTGATCTCTGTGTGCACTTAAGGGAATCTGTACTTTACTGTGTGTATTAGTTATCCTTTCCTCTCTTCTATGAGACAACCTCCCTGGTGTTAGTGGTGAGGATTCAGGTTCCTTGATTGCTGGGCCAGGGCACGGTTGTCACAAGGTACTGCAGACATTTTAGATACAATCAATAACACTCTAAACATTTCAGACACCGATTCTAGATATGAAGGTATGTCCTCGGAGCTAAGAAGTTCTTCAAAATGTTCTTTTCTCCCACTGACAATCTTTCCCAATAGCTGTCAAAAATTTGCAACCCTTGCTTGCACAGCTTGAACAAGTCCTTACCTTCCACCACCCGAAGCATAGAATATTTTGCAATAAACCATTTAACGACCCTGAAATTATTTATTCATACTTCACAGCTAAAATTAGAGATACCCCTATAGATGTTATCTCAAGACTACCTATAGACACAATGCTCATGGTCTCAATTGGGAACATAAAATCTTATCACATGAAGAGAAAGTTCTGGCAAACACATCAGTCAATCATTCAGTCAATCAATCAATCAATCAATGAGTGATGGTTCAGTGGTTCAGTGATATAGAAAACAGACTCAAAGAGCATGTCACTAGCATATCTTGGATTAAACACCCTACTTGTCATCAACTTATTCAAACCATGTTTAAAAATGACAACAGAATTAAACTTTCTAAGTGGAATTGAGCTTTGCCATCAACTAGCATGCAAGTGAAAGGAATTTTGCAAAACCTTAGTTTTATAAACATGAATTTCCACAAGACAGTTGTTTCTAGTAGTTATCTGATTATTTAACTTAATTATCTCCACACTATCATCATAGCTTTCAGTGTATAAATTCATATATAAAAATGTTGTCTACCCTTTAATATGAAAGAGTGACAACAATTTCAAGCAAAGCAAAACTTTATTGTCATTCAGACTGTACAACCAAAAAGTGAACAGCTGAATGAAATTACATTCCTTCTAACTCATTAATGCAAAGTACAAGCCATTTCAACAAAAACACAGCACGAAAATCACCTAAACAGTTACACACACATATATAACACATATAAAACACAGCACATAAAGCACATACAGATACACACATATAATACAGCGTTCCAACAACTGAAGCTTCAACCGCTGCTATAACTCATACCCCTTAAACCTCCAATTTGACAGGTAAAATACTTCTGTACTCTTTCCAGTCTATCCATCTGTGATCTAATATACAAACAGACACATCAAATTCCATTACTGGCCTTATAACTGCTTTATAAATTGTAATTAGAACATCCTTACCCCTACTCACAACTATCAATAGATTTCTAATCTCATAATAGCACCATATGATAGTTTCCATTAGGTGTGACACAAAACAGAAGTTATTGTCAAGCTTTATTCCCAAGTCCCTAACTACATCCACCTCTATAAGCAAAAAGTTGTCTATTGCATAAGGGTAACATAGGTTATTACATATGTAATGCACAACACAATCTTTTTAACATTAAACTCCATTAGAAGCAGCCCACAAAAGTAACTCATCTAAATATGCCTGGAAAACAGACTAGGACTTTTATATCTGCTATAACTTAACCTATTTTATCAGCATATTTATACAACCTAGCATATCAAATGTAGGAAATTATGCCATAAACAAATCAAAAAGAACTGGACCCAAGATAGGCCCCTGAGGCACACCAGAATGACTTGATTTCACTGCAGAAACAATATATCCATATGTTACTCTGCAGGATCTATGATATAACCAGTTCTTCACCCACCTTACAACAAAATGACACACATCATTGCCTTTGTCATCAAGATACCTTTGTTATGAGCAATAGTATCAAAAGTCTTAGCCATATCCAAATATATGACATCACCAGACATCCTTTCATCCAAGGCTTCCATAAAAGTTGTTAGAAAAACAACAAATTTGTCAAACAATCTCTCCCCTGAACAAATCCATGTTGAGTTGAATCCTTTCGATTCAGAGAATCGAGTATGTATTCAGAGATAACTCTGTCAAAGCACTTTCCCAGAATGTAGGTCAAACTAATCAGCCTATAATTATTAACCACAGTGGAATCCTTACCTTTGGGCACCGTAACAACTGTCTCTTTCAATAAGCTTGGAACCAATCCTGTCTCCAGTATTTTTTGGAAAAGATGTAATAAACAAGAAGTGACAGTCTTAACAATAGACTTCAAAAATAATCATTTATCTCATCTAGACCAGCAACTGAACAAGGTATGATCTTATTAAATGCATACACTGTTTTGTTTAGGAATAGCTTGGGATGCCACCCATCAAGACTAAAGGAAACTAAAACTTTAGAGATCTAACTATAGTATTTAAAAATAAAGTTAAAATTTCAGTGCAGTACGTAACCTGTCCATCAACATAATGTTATAACTAGATTGTTTACACTTATATTGTTCCAAATGTCTAAAAATGCTTTCCTAGTATCAATAGTATGAAAAGTAAGTTTTATCACACACACACACACACACACACACACACACACACACACACACACACACACACACACACACACACACACACACCCCTAATAAACCTCATCTGTCTTCTGACATTGGTTATAGCTATTTTATATCTCACCTACTTACTATAATTTGCTTGCCTCTTATACTTTCTTTCTTTATTTATTTGCAGTTTGTTAACCAGAAAAAGTCTACTGGGCCATGCAGAGCCCATTATCAGTGAAGGCCCAGGGAGAAAATCTCCTCAGTACAGTAAAAAGAAGAGAAATAAAAAGAAAAACAAATTGAAAAATAAAATTATGTAAACTGGAAGTAATGCAGTATTTAAACAATATTGGATAACAAAGTTGTAATAACATTTAGTGGAAAAACAATTTTTGTATATTGGTAGTATAGCATTATCTAACAATATTGGACTACAAAGTTGAAAACATTTAGCAGTTCAGTGGGCTAGCATAGAGAATTTATAGACTGGACACAGTATAGAAAGTGGGGGGAAAGTATGTCATTAGAGATAGGTATTCGAGGGGGATGAGTGCAGGAACAGTTCCAGGTGGAAGATAGGTAAGGGTGGAGAGAATTTTTTTGGGCAGGGTTTTGGATTGTTCTGATTCTTGAATGCATCTGTTGATTAGAATACTTATAGGGAATGCAATGGCTTTGGCTGAAATCTTTAGAAATGTTGGGAGTAAATTGTCAGGAGCACTGGAGCAGGGTTTGAGTTTAAGGAATAGTAGTCTTTTAATGGTGGAGGTAGAAATGGGGAATGATAGTGAATTTGGAGATAGAATGGGGGGTAGTTGCAGGAGTACAGGTGGTGTTTGGGGTCTATATTATGTCCTTGAAATGGCAACACAGCGAATGCTGTTTCAGCGGCACATAAACACTGAACTACCACTTCTGCAAATGGCCATCAATAGTCCACTAACAGACAAAACACCATGCCTGACATTACAAAGTGGGGGGGGCTTGAGTCCCCCCACACCCCTCCCTAACTAAAAATAGCAACTCTGAGATCACACTACAGTGGGACAGGGCAATTACATGGAGACGGCCAAGTGATTTTTTTTTTCCCTTAGAAAAAAGTCGATGTTCTGGCCATTCGCGGAAGTGGTGGATCAGTGTTTATGTGTCGCTGAAACAACATTGACTGCATTGCTGTTTTGGCAACATAACATAGACCCAGTGTTTGTAGAGATGGGGATGGTGGGGGAGCTTTTTGGAGAAGCAGTGTTACTTAATCTGTCCTTGCTATGATGGAAGCTAGAGGTAATGTTGGCAATTGAGTTTATAAAGAATGAGTTACAGAGAGAGGCAATTTCAAGGGGGAGGTTTGTCAGGGTGAGGATAAGGATTTTTTTTTTTTTTGTGCCAGGGTTTAGGAGAGATGAGATGGAGTTCCAGACGTTTTTGGTTTTCTTTATGATTGGACTGCAGTTTTGTATAGTGAGCTTTTTTGTCATTGTACACCACCTTTTTTACCTGATTACATAGCTGTTTAAAGTGTGTCAGTGTGTCCTGTTTTTTGTTGATTTGATAAAGTTTCCAGATTTTATCTCAAAGGTGCATCAAATATTTAGTGGGCTTATTAGCCAGGGAGCATAGTTAGTTTTGACCTATCTCATGTGGAGAGGTGCAAGGCTGTTTAGTGTGTCCAGGAATGTAGTATTGAAGTAATCTACTGCATTGTCTAGTGGGAGAGTTTTTAATATGTGCCAGCTAGTATTTTTGAGGATGTCTGTAAAGATTAGAGGATTGAAGTCAGTTAGGTTTCTTGACTGTACTGATGTTGATTTTGGAGGGTTGAAGTGGAGCTGCGAATGTAGATGGGGATGTGGTCGCTCAGTATGTCTGGAAAGGTGCCTGCTTCAGATATTTTATTTGAGTGGGTGGCAAGAAGACAGATTCTGAGATGTTATACTTGTTAGGTCTGGTAAAGGTATTTATGAGCTGGGTGAAGTTGAATAGGTTAATAGTGTGGGCATGGGAGTTGGAGTTCAGGTTTATCAAATTGATATTTACGTCACCTAGAATAAAAAATTTGTTTTTAATGTTAGTAGTGATCCAGGCTAGAATTTCTTCTAGTAGAGGGATGTTGTTTCCTTGGGGTATGTAGAGAGCTAAGATACAGAAGTTTTTTTGTAGTTATTAATTTTTAGGAGAGCAATGCTAATTTCTCCATTACCAAATTGAGGAATGAGAATTGTGCTGGGTATTATGTTGAATGAGTTTTGGAGGATTAAAGCTACTCCGCCTCCTTTTTTTAGGTCTGTCAGATCATATAGTTTGATAGCCTGGGGGGAGAAATTCAGAGTCTTAATGTATGGTTTTAATCATGTCTTGTGAAGGCAATGATGCCAGTTTGGTTCTGGGCAATCCATGTGTGAAAACTGGGGATATTGTTTGAAATACTTTGAATATTTATTGCTACTAAGTGAATGGTTTTGTGTGAATTAGTTCCAAGTGAGGATGAGGAGATAGTTGCAGTGGGGCCGGGGTTGGGGTGAATGTCTCCTGGTAAAGGCAAAGAAGTGAAGGTAAATAAATAAGATAAAGGTTCATGTTTTGTTGGAGTTTTGGAGTTGTGTTGTTGATGGGATTTGATACTGTAGCCTGTTGGGTTATAAGGATTCTATGTATGAGAGGGGCAATTTTTAGTTTGTACTGGAAGAAGGGGTTAATTAGGCAAAGTTTGGGAGATATGTACATAAAGCTTGTATGGTTTGTAGGATGTGAGGTGGATGTGGTAGAATAATGGGGTGAGAAGGTGATGGGGTTCAGGGCAGTGAGATGTACTAGTGGACAGAAGAATATGGAGAGAAGTGATTGGATTAGAAGATGTGTTCTGGGTGACTGCATTGAAAGGTGTGTAAGGGGGTGGCAGTGAGGAGTAGAGTTGTGTAGGCAGGACCATAATAGGTGGACAGTAGTAGGTTGATACTTCTGATGAAGTCCAACTCTTTGAGGACGAAAGTGTTAAATAAATTTAATTAATCAGAGATTTTGCCTCAGGCGTCACGCTTTTTGTGTGTTTTTATTAGTTTGTGCCTTGAACGTTTTGTTTTAAGTTTGTGTTCTGTTAGAGAGTTTAGATGGTAGAGGAAAAGGGTACAGAGAAAGGCTTTCCTGGGAGTGGAAGAAGGGGAGGTGTATCAAGAAATTTGTAGGGAAAGAGAAAAGTGTGGATTGGATGATAGTAGTAGGGGAAGGAGATAGAGATGTGTAAGATTAGGTGTAGTGGGAGTGGGAGGAATTTGGGGGCAGGGTAGGGGAGCAGAATGAGCCTGAAGAAAGTGAGGGCAAACAGAGTGGGAAGGACCTATGGAGTGAGAAGGATCTCGACCAGAACAGGAAGGACCTCGACTGTTGCTGGACCTATGGAGCAGGAAGGACCGTGACCAGAGCAGGAAGGACCTTGACTGTAGCTGCTGAGGCCAAGAAAAGTTATCAGAGACCCTTGATTACCCAAGTATTTTCCCAGGTACTGTAATTCTCCTAGCCTTTATTATGTCACTAGGTAGTGTAACTGTACAAGATAGACTGCAGCAGAGTTACAAGTGGTGGGGAGCAAGGTAGCATATCAGGTATAGGTGGAAATATTTCCTAATTAAAGTAATGCAGTTATTCAGAGAAGGGGGAGCAACTAAAAATGATAAGGAGGAAGCAATCAGCTGTCAACTCTGACAAAGTATTGGAGAAGTATTAGGCAGTTATAATATTTTATTTGTAAAATGTGCAGTAATATATTTCTTCAGTAACAAGCATATATTACGTTTTTTTGTTTAGTTTTTCTGGCAGGCAGTATACTTGAATGGGAGACCAGTTTTGTTTTTCAAAGAAGCAACAAGCAGTGACTACTGTTGCAGGAGGAAGATCGAAGTTCCAGAAAAGGCTGGGTTAGCTTACTAAAAGAGTAAAAAGAAAATTAGTTATAGAGTGTTTAGCATGGGGAGGGAAGATATGTCCTATTTAAAGTCAAGTAGCTTTAAATTCCTAGGCAATACAATGCTGTGCTTAGTTTAATCACTACTATACCCTAAAATCATACAATCTGACCACCTGAAATTAAGTAATAAGCCATACCAAACAGCAGTTGATAACTTGTATTATAGGGAAAGAAAAAAATAACATTAACTGCCATGTAGCTCACCCAAAAATGTGTTTAATACAGTCAAGAAATGGCTTCTACACTATTGCCTCATCTTGAACCCCAAAAAAACAAAACTCCTACTATTCACTCCCACCTGTAGGGCCTCCCTACTTAGCTTTATTGTTACATCAAACAACGGTACTATCATATCTCCTGATCCAACTACAAAACTTCTAGGGGTACTAATTGATAACAACCTTAACTTTGATACTCATATTAACAGTACTATAAAAACAGTCAACAAAAAACTAGGCTCCCTCTATAGAATCAAACCCTTTCTGACTCCATTTGCCAGGGCTACTATTGCCCGTACCCATTTAATCTCTACTTTCCTCTATGCCTCCCCTATATATACTAATCTGTCTAAAAACAACCTGAACAAGCTGGCTATCTCCTATAATAATATTGCCAGATTTGCAACAGGATCTGCTTTCAGAACCCATCATTGTCTTAATCTTGAACATCTAGGATGGCTAGAGTTGCCAAATCTACTACTATTTAACCAGTTAACAGTTGCCCACAATATACTGTATCAGCCAACTAATAAGCCAATACTTACCAACCTTATTACTCCCTACAATAACCTTAAGACCCTACGCTCATCTAATAAACTACTTGTACAAATAGATAAAACCAACAATATGGCTGGTGACTCTTTGTTCTCTAATACTGTGGGCAAAACCTTGAACTCACTCCCCAGTGACCTGACCTCCCTTTCCTCAATACCACTATTTAAAAACAAACAAACTATACCTTAAACCACATTGGTTATGCCCTTGTGCTAACCCTGACTAATTACCCCAATAATCTCTGGATATTTATCACTATGCCTGTATAAACTAGTTGCTTTTCTGTTAACCATAAAGAAAGTGTGCTTTTATTTATTAATCAAATGTCATTATGAATATATTCTTATAACTATCCAGATATGATAGGTATTAAGATTCTGTAAGCAGAAATATAAGGAAATGTAAAAAATTGCCAAAATATGTAATGTACCTGTATCTGTAAAAATTGTCATATATTATAAATAATACTGTCTGCCGGATTCACGATGGCTTGCATAGAGTCTACAAGTAGAGTAGGACCCCATGCAGCCATCATGTCCGACGAGCGATCCAGGAACAGCCTCTTGGGGCATGTAAGAGAGCTCCTAAAACGTCTCCTACACGGACAGGGCTGGGATATGCAAATTACCTCACTTGCAGCCGAAAGGCATGCAAATGAGGTAAATTTGCGATCCAGGAAGCAAAAACCTGTCTGAGTAGCAGCGGTGTTAGCTGCAGAAATGTACTCAGTTGACAACTGAGTACCATTCTGCAAATAGCAAAATGGAGCCTTGTCAGCTCCAAATAAAGGCTGCATATGGTTGAGGAAGCATGCCAATGGCCAAATATACGGCCAGTGGAAATTTTCCCAGATGCAAAATTAAAATAAAAATACTTTTTTTTCCGGTGATTTCCGATGTTTAAGTGTAGCGCAGCACCGCGCAAACGGGGTGCACTATAAAAAACATAAAATAAGTAAATAAAAGCCATAAACATGGAATTTATGAAAATTGTTAAATTACAATGTAAGGGAATAGCAGGCTGAAGACAACATTGCCACCGAGTAGGGGGTGCTAAGGGGAGAAGCCCAGTCTAAGATATGTAACCAAGCATTAGTAGGCAATCCTATGTAAATGAGTGTTAGGATAGTGAATCGTACTTTTACATAGCAAATGAGCACAGTCAGCGGAGTGTAGGAGTAGGATATGGGGAGTAACAGAGTAGGAGATAGGTGACATCACAAGGGGGGTATGTATGAAAGTAGTGAAGCTCATTGGAGCAGAGTGGCATGTGTTAGCTGTCAGTTAGACATCATGGAAAGAGGTGTGTCAACAGGAAGGCCAGGGAAAGCCAAAAAATGGAAGGTGTATACTGTGCATAACACCAACATTTCTTGCTGAGAGGGTATGCACGCGTGTGCGTGCCTGTGAACCCGAGTAAGACAGAGTGCGCGCGTGGAAGCGTGAGTGCACGTGTTTAAGCTGGAGTAAGCATGTATAAGGCTCTTTAAAGACCTGTAATTGCATTTGCACTGGTGTGCGCGCGTTTTAACCCAAATAAGCAAGTTTTAGTCTGTCTAAGCATGTGTGCGTGCATGTGAGCTGCTGTGAGCGTGTTTGTGCTTGTATGCGCGTCGCTCCCCCCCTGCAGAAACAGAAAGGAAAAAGGAAGCACAACAAATAGTAGGAAGCTACCAGGGAATAAAAGTAGAGCTAGCAGGTGAAAACAATCAAAATCAAGCAATTACATAGGCAAAACACTAGCCCAGCCCAGCACTTAAAACTCTGCAAACAACAGTGCAGTTTGTTTCTCTCAAGAGACACTGCAACACTGGAGTAAACTACTAGAAGTGAAAACTGAAAAAGCTTCACTCAGACAAAAAATGCTAGGGGCTGCCATTGCTGTTATAAGGCGACATATGCAACATGCTGAGGGTGGTGACAATGCAAATGCTGCCGGACAACCCACAGTGAGGAGACGGAGAAGAGTGTACAGGGCCAGGGTCACCTACTAGGGGTTACATGAGCTGGAGATAGTGGAGCACTATAGAGTGGACAGAGACCTCCTGCAGCAAATTGTTGAGCTGTGCAGGCCACACCTCACGCACAGAACCAACAGAGGGGAACCCATCCCAGTGGAAACCAAGGTATGTGTTGGCCTAAGAATACTAGCAACAGGTACCTTCCAGAGACCAACTGGTGATATGATGGGGATATCACAGGCATCAGCATCCAGGGCACTGCACCAGTTCCTGGATGCCATGTTAGCACATGTCGGTGATCATGTATATTTCCCCAATTCCCGTGAGGTATTGGCCAGCAATATGCGTCTCTTCCAGCAAATAGCAGAATACCCTGAGGTAGTGGGTGCAATAGACTGCACACATATAAGCATCAAAGCACCAGCCGGTGAGCGGGGTAGGGCCTACATTAACCACAAGGGCTTCCCCTCCATCAACTGCCAGGTCGTGTGTGATGCCCAGGGCATAATAATGAATGTGTGTGCTGGCTGCCCTGGAAGCTACCATGATTCCCATATCTGGCATCTGACGCAGCTGTACCAGACATTTGCCAATGGGGACATCCCACATGGTCACATAGTGGGGGATGCTGGCTATGCACTGGAGCTGTGGCTGATGACACCCATCAGAAATACATACACACCTGAACAGGAACGCCATAATGAGGCACACGCACAAACATAAAATGTAATTAAGCGTGTGTTTGGGTTGCTCAAGTCATGGTTCCAGTGCTTGGACACATCTGGTGGAGCCTTGCAATACTCACCAACTACATGTACCCAAATTGTCATGGTATGTGCTATGCTACATAATATGATTCTGTGAAAACAGCTGCAGCAGGACCAGCAGAGGCCTGGGCCAAACAGCCCCCCACCATTGCCAAGGCCATCACAGGCAGAGCGTGACTCGAAAGAGGAACAACCTGAGCCTGCCCCAGTAGGCAGAAGGAGGTGTGCCCAGTATGCCTTGGCCTTGGCAAAGAGGCAACGCATAGCACATACACTGGCTCAGTAAGAACCCTGGAAATTATACCTCTCTCTGACTCCCATATATAGTGAAAGGGATGCCTAAGTTGACACAACCTGCTTTCAAATATGTGCAGGGAGTGTAGTATGTGCATCCGACATAGGCAGCCCTGCAGCACCACCTGAGGCATGATTGCCATGTGTTAAGCAATGTAAGGTAGTGCTAAACAGCATTTACCACCATGTAGTATATGCAAACTTGATGACCTTGAGTATCATCCTACCCTCACCAAACATGATGCCACATTATGAAGACAAGATGATCAATTACAACAATTGGCTTAAGTATTGGTGTCAATGAAAGGGGTTCCAATGCCTGTCAGCCTGGGATGACATGCTCGACAAGACATGATGCTTCACTAGGGATGGCTTTCACCTGTCACCTGTGGCCTTTTGGATATTGCCAAAGGCTCTTGTCAGCCCCATAGTGCCTTTTTTAGGTAAGGCTCAAAAGACAAACCCACCTCCATAGGTATCACAAGGGATAAGAAACTAGAAGTAATGCTACTCAATGCCAGAAGTCTAAACTGCAAGATGCATGCACTCCAAACTCCTCAGCATGGAGAATGTTGATATCTGTGCAGTAACAGAAACCTGGTAAAGGCTTCCAAGAGCACCCTAGTACTAACAGGTTACACCTCATACCATGCTTTACAGCTGAAAAACATGGAACAAACTACAAAAGGAGGGTGAGTATCAATATTTGTCAAAGATACCCACACCCCCAGGTTGGTGGCACAGCATGAAGCATCAGAGACTATCCGTGTGCAACTAACAGTGAGTAAAACTGCCTTCCAGTTCATAGCCTGCTACAGACCACCCTCCTAAACCCAGGAACCACACTTGGCCGACTGGAGAACAAATGAAAATATGAAGGTCTCCCCAAACACCATTATATTGGGTGACTGCAACTACCCAAACATAGAGTGGGAGCATTAGCCAAGCTCCAACACCCTAGCCCAAAGGTTCCTAGAATTTATAAGCTCAAATGCTATAGAACAACTTGCTACCACTCCCACAAGAGGGGAAAACATACTGGAGCTGATCATCATCAACATGGGGACTATATGCCCAAGACCAGAAGTGTATCCCTCACTGGTAAGATCAGACCATAGAGTAATCTCACTGGATATTCACATCCCGACCCCAGCCCATGGCCAGAAAACCACAGTGAAAAATTTTCACTAAAGCAAATGTCACACTCCTCAAAACCAAGGTGGAATCCCTCACAGCCCCTGTGCCTGTGGAAAATATGGCCCAGACCTCAGAACCCTTTATAAATGCATCTATGAACACCTTCAGTAATGCATGGATCATGCAATCCCAAATAAAACCAAGACCCAATCCTCCAAAGGCAGGCATCCTGTCTGGTGGACCCCAGCCATAAACAAACCATACAATACAAGGAGGAAGCTACTATATGATAGAGCAAAATCCCAAAAAGGGAAGGCATCTCTGATCAGTATTATTGAAAAACTATGGCCACACATAAAATCGTCTAAGGCCATCTTTGAGATAAAAATTGTACAGGGCACTAAGAATAATCGCAAGGCTTTCTTTAGTTATGGTAGGAACCTGGGTGGGAATTCCCAGATATGCTCAGAATTAGTCCAAAATGACAAACAATACACCAAACCCACAGACATTGCCAACATCCGAGCTGACAGGTTAAGTGCAAACTTCTCCCCCCTCCCCACCAAAAGGGCAAATATCTATCCCAGCAGAGGGCTGGCCCCCTGACATCTCAGATGCTCAGGTAACAGCCAGCCTCTCCAAAGCAAAACACACAGCATCAATGGGACCAGACGGTGTTGTGGGCTGTGTCCAACATGAACCCCAAGAAGAACTGAACACAAACATAAAACCACTGTTCAATCTCAGCCTTACCACAGGATATGTACCCAAAGAGCAGTGTACAGCAACAGTGGTCCTTCTCCACAAAGATGGTGCCTCAATGTATACTGCAAACTATCACCCCAGAAGCCTGACTAGCTTGGTCTGCAAAGCTATGGAAAGGATCATCATGGACCTCAGAAATAAAGATATTGGGGACCTACAGACACTGGATCCTACCCAGTTTGGCTTTGTTAAGGGCAGATCCTGCCTCTTAAACCTGGTTGAGTCATTTGAAACAGTCACCAAGGCCATCTTCACTTATATGTCACTGTTAGACAAAGGCACAGTATACTAACCTTGACAAATGTCATGGAAAACTCCACTTAAAATGTGTGTTGAAAGCCAAATACACTCTGGCTAGGATTATAAATGCCCTAGGGAAGATAGCCTAGTATGAACCTATGAACAGAATCACACACACCAACTAGTACAACTGTGGTCAATGTGGAGTAATGTTTGGCAATGTCCACCCAAGTTGGTGAATACACAACAAGGTTGGACAAGCCTGGTTTAGGCAGGCCATAGCTGAACAAAATGCAACATGCTCATAGTTGCCCAACTGGCCCTTAACCAGCCTGATCTGCTCAATATGAACATTTAAGTGATGGGACTCAAACCCATGATACTGTGCACCATAGTAAAAGTACTGAACCACTACACCATGACAGCATTGCAATGTTCAACCAGTATGAAAGAATGTTGACAAGTCTTTGCAAACTATCCCATGGAAACCCTGCAGGCACAGCATAATCCCTGTTGAGTTATGACACAAAGGGGTCTGGCAGTAAGAACACAACATGACTTCCAACACACAGTATAAATGTCAATATTGGTCATGTTCACACACAACCACAAATGTAGTGGACTTCAGATCACAACATATGGAAAGGTCACACTGGGCATGCTCACACACTTGGATAAATGAGACATATGTCAGGCAACAAACCATGGAAAGCCTGAACTGGGCATGCTCACACACTTAGGCCATGTCTGAGTATAGCAGTCGGACACACATATCTGGCAGTTGTATGTGTTAAGCCAGGAACCTCCCACGATCCAGCAATCCACTCTGTGCACACAGTTAAATGACAACAGACACATATATTAATATACTAGAACCCTGTCATGATCAAACATGTTACACAGATACACAAGTTGTTCATAGAAACTAGGAAAGCTACGGCAATACAGACCTGCAAACAGTATCAGCAACAAATATTATGCATCCCCAACATAAACATAGGTGCAGACGTCGATACTAGGCTGTCTGCCCTAGGGAATTCATAAGCCTAGGCAGAGTGTATTTGGCATCCACCTCCCCAGTAGATCAGCCTACTGTGCCTCTGTAAAGTAGGTCACAGAAGGCACCCTTTAAGGCTAGTTTGCTGTGCCTCTGTCAAGCAGGGACACAGCGGAGATCCCAGGGGTGAGTTTGCAATTTCCCATCCATGTGGCTGGATTCTGCTGGAAGAGGGTTGGTGAGGGGCTATGTCTAACTTTAATTGGGATTCAATTCCAGAGTGAGTGGAGCCTCTGGATAATGAATCTGTCCCTGCAGCATGTCCTATTTAGTTTTGTGCTGAGGTTTAAGTCCCTGGAGTGTGTAGCTCTAAGGGTCTTGGATGTTATGAGGTGGAGGATGTCCATTACTTCTGGGTCTGACATGGCTGTGTACATCAAGCATAGATTACCTCTGAGTAGGCATTAAGCAACTGAGTAGAGCTGGAGATCCTTTAGTTGAGCTGCATAGGACATTTGTGTCTAGCCAATGATCCTCTTGGGGAGGTACTGTTGTGGTCACTGTAGTTGCTGCAGGTGTTGGGTAAGGTACACCCCAAAAGGGGCATTGTAGTCAAACATGGGCCTGATGAGTGACTAGTAGAGGGCCAGAATGACCTCCCATGATCTACATGCAAACCCCCATGTGATAAGGAGGGCTATATAAAGGTCTTTGCAATTACTCTGTCAATGTGATTAGCAAAGGAGAGGTTAACCTAGGTTATGATGTATGTTGGTCCCCAAATATGTAAATACATCTTCTGTACTTAATGGATTACCACTTATGTGGTGATTTGTGTGCACCTTGTTTTCCCCACAGGGGATGACTATGCATGTCTTAGCATTTAGCATGAGGCCATGGCTCTGGCAACAAGCATCCATCTCTGTGAGACCCTTATGGAGGAAGCATGTGTCAGCTGCAGTGCTGCTTATGGCCCCCGGTTAGCAGTCATCTGTGACATATGTTACACATAATCCCCCCGTGTTAGTTTGAACCTCAGAGAAGTACATACCGAACAGGACAGGTCCCACAACTGAGCCCAGTGAGACACCAGTTGTAACTGGTTTGGAATTGGACATAGCACCTGCAATTCTGACCATGAGGGTTCCATCCCTGAGGCAGATAGCAACACATCTAGTGATATAGGGGTTGACATTTAAGCTGGTAAGCATATGTATGATGCCTGAGTGGGGTATTGTGTTGCAGGCTTCTGCAAGGTACAGGTAGACTGTGTGAACTACCTTGCCCTCATCCATGGCTTCAGTAACCATTTCAAAGATATGAACTATGTGTAAGAGGCAAGATCTGCCCTAAATAAAGCTGAATTGTGTATGATCCACTGTCTGGAGGCTCACAATTGTTTTTGATTATGACTTCCATGATAATACGCTCCATAGCTTTTTCTACCACACTAGTCAGGCTTATGGGGTGATAGTTCCTGTGGTCCGTTGTGGCACCACCTTTGTGGAGTGGGAGCACTGTATCTGTATGCCATTCTCAGGGTACATATCCTGTAGTAAGGCTAAGTTGGAACAGTGACTTAATGTGAGTGTTCAGTTCTACTCAGAGCTCGTGTAGGACACAGGCTGGGACACTGTCCGGTCCCATACATCTGCTGTGTTATTTGCTGTGGTGAGGGCACTTTTCACCTGTGCATCTGTGATGTCAGGGAGGTTACATTCATTTGTGATGGGCATCTCTACCCTTGGGGGGTAAAGGGGGGGGACATTTGTGCAGACTCTCTCTGCCAGGGTGTAGGCTATGTCCGTAGGTTTGCTGTTATGCAACAATTCAGAGCATATCTGGGTTGTTTCCACACACATATTCCTGACATAACTAAAGAAGGCCTTGTGATCATCTGTAGTGTCTGGTCAATTTCACTGTCAAAACCTGCAAGTGATGATTATATGAGGGATTGAAGTGTCTTGCCAATACTTTTCAGCGATGTCCTCCCTCTGTGGGATATTGCTCTGTTATGTAGTAGCTTCCTCCTTCTGTTGTACAGCTTATATATGGCCGGGGTCAACCAGACAGGTCTCCTGTTTTGGAGGAGTCATGGTTTTATTTGGGATAGCATGATCAATGCGTACCTGCAGGTGCTCATACAATGCAGCTGTAAAGGATTCTGCAGATTGGCCTGTATTATCCTCCAGCATGGGGCCTTTGAAATATTCTACCCCAGTCTTCACAAGTGCAAAGTCTGCTTTTGAGAAATTCTTTATAGTGATTTCCTTGGCTGGGGGTGGGGACGGGATATGGATGTCCAGGGAAAGTTGTTTATGGTCTGATCTTAACAATGAGGGTTCTACCTCTGGTGTGGAACATAGAGTCCCCATGTTGGTGATGATCAGGTCCAATTTGTATTCCCCCTTGTGGCTGTGGTGACTGGTTGTACCATAGCACATGGATTCACAAATTGTACTGGCTGTAGGGTGATGTTGAGGGCCTGAGTAGTATCCCCAGTCAATATTCGTGTACCTGAAGTCAACCACTATAATGGTGTGTGTGAAGACCTTCATATCCTACACTGTTCCCAGGAAAGCCGAGTGCGGTTCCTGGGTATGGGGGGTGGTCTGAACTACACACCAAACCAAAAGGCAGTTTTGCACAATGGTAGTTGTATATGTATGGCCTGTCATGGTTAGTGCAGTGGTACCAACCCAGAGGTGTGTGTATCTGTGATGTATATGGATACACCCCCTACTTGTGTTGTGTGTTACAAGTCCTGTGGTCACGAAGCATGGTATAGAACATCACTGGAACAGTTGTGAGAATCCAAAGTGTAAAGTCACTAGGCAGACAGGTCGATGACCATTCAAAAAACCAGGCTGGAACAATAAGATGAAAAAGAACCACAAATTTATTAAATATTCCTTGAAGCGCTTTTCGTCTGCTTCTTAAGCAGACTTCTTCAGAATACAGTTAAAAAATCAACCTCCTTCTGTTAAAACCCACAAATAGTCCACAGCTGTGTGGTTAATTATTAAATTGAAAATCTTAAAGGCAAAATGCTTTGAGTCTGCCTAGTGACTTTACACTTTGGATTCTCACAACTGTTCCAGTGGTGTATTTTAATAGTTTTTCTGTGGAGGTGTTGCTTTTATCAGTATGGTATAGAACATAACCTGGCAGTGCCAGTGTGCATATGTGACCCTGAACTAGGCATCTGTTAATGCACAGATATTGTTATCCCCCATACTGAGGGATAGTAAAGGATGTACATTCCCCTTTGGAAAGACTGATGATGTCAGCACCCTATAAATACAGCAGGAGAAGAGCAATTATCCAGTAATGCAAATAGTGTGCTGTGCTAATGCATTTCTCTCAAGTATCATAACATAGTTAGGTAGGGGTTTGAATCCTGCAAACGCGGTGGGGGGACAGGGTGGTGTGTATATATAAAATTCTCTTTGAGAGAAATGCCTTTTTGAAGACTGGGATAACACACTAAAAGATGGCCATTCCTCTTTGGAAAGACTGATGATGTCAGCACCCTATAAATACAGCAGAAGAAAAGAAGTCATCCAGTAATGTGAATAGTGCGTTGAGCTAATGCGTCTCTCTCAAGTGTCATAACATAGTTAGGTAGGGGTTTGAATCCTGCAAATGCTGTGAGGGTGTGTGTGTATGTAATTTTCTGTGAAAGAAATGGCCTTTTTGAAGACTGGGATAACACACTAAAAGATGAACATTCCTCTTTGGAAAGACTGATGATGTCAGCACCCTATAAATATAGCAGGAGAAAGAAAATCATCCAATAATGCGAATAGTGTGTTGTGGTAATGCATCCCTCTCAAGTATCATAACATAGTTAGGTAGGGGTTTGAACCCTATAAATGCCATGTGTGTTTGTACCACTGTTTGTCAATATGCTGTGTGCTTTGGCTTCTATTATTGTATGACATATTATTATAACAGTAATTTCAATGCACACATCAGGTATGTGCGTGCCACATACAGATATGTACATGTGAACTTTAATAGTTCCTATGTGTGAAGCCTGCCTCATATGAATACAGTTGTTACCTTTGCCAGCATGTGCCGCAGCTTACCAGACCTTAGGCCATACATGTATGTTGGTGACAATGCAGGCTACTGCAATGATCTGTGTCCTAGGCCAACTATGTGACACACACCCATGAAAGCTTTAATAGATTAATGTGGGTGAGGGTTCATGTCTGGAGTATATGTCAGACATGTTAAAATGTAGCAAAGTCTGTGAGTGATGGACATCCAGTGTAGGTGTATGGCAGCTGTTGCCAATATGCATACAGACACCTTCTTGCTTAGGTGATACACCGAGGGATTGAAGAATACCTTTGGAAATGTGAATATCACAGGATAGACAAGATAACATTTGTCCACATGTACACACCATTACCCGTTCTACATGATGGGTGCTACCACCTACATGGTACTGTTGGAATACTATGTTAACTACATGCCGATGACAATGCTACAGTTGCGTTACAGCAATACAGCATGGCTTGGACAACAGGTATCTGTCTGTATAATACCCTTGTGGTGGTTAGGTGTGTCATGTGTAGTATGCATTGTAGGCCACTGTATGCATTTGCAGTCGTGGATGGACATATCCGTAGTGTGTTGACATGTACGTGAGACTGCTATATGCCAAAGAGTATTGTTCCCAGGGATGTGTGGGGTTCAGTAAGAATGGCTACTGGTATAGTGTAGTACTGCAGGGATATCACTGACACCAGGTTCCTACATCTGTGTGTCAGTTGAGGAGACACCATGTAATGACCACTGAATGTCAGGCTATGTAGGCTGTGTACAGTACCAGAATGCAGACCATTGACATTTGGAAACCGTATCACCCATAGCATACTGTCAAACCATGTCGTGTTCCATGCTAACCATGTTAACAAATGTACACCTGCAACTCTGTGCTGCAAACATCACACATGTACTGTCCACACCTCAACAGATGCAGGCACAGGTACACACAACAGCCATGTGGCACATGTGCAGACAGTACACTTTGGGAATGAACACTGGTGTATACAAAACTACAATGACAATCATAGTTAATGCATCATGCATGCTAGAATATACCCACAACAATATCATTACACTGGACTGTTAACAACATGATATTATTACTACAGTGCTATGTAGTCACCCTGTGCATCAGCACCATGCTATCCTGTTCCTGCATCAATGTTACAGATGGCAGGAGGTGGCACAGTTTCATCATATGCACAGGGTGTGTACTTGCTTTGCCAGAGTCTGCCACTGACACATCCAATCGACATGTATGTGTGTGTGTGTGTGTGTGTGTGTGTGTGTGTGTGTGTGTGTGTGTGTTAGTGAGGGACAACAGTACAACATGGGGCAATGTTGATGTGATGTGTGTGTATGTGTTAGTCCTAGGTGTTATCATTATGTGTGTGTGTATGCATGCACACAGTTCCACCATGTGGCTGCCATATATGGGTGTTTGTGGACGGCCACAGACTGTACCTGCCAGGTCATACAGATCACTGTCTCTGGCCACGGACATGGTACCTGTGCCTGGCATGGGTGCTATGGACAGTATCAGGTACTAAGCCAGACTGGGTACTGTCATCAAAAGCAGTGGGTTGTTGACTGGACACATGTCCCTGCTGGGACTGTCCAAAGCCACATACACGTGGTCTTCTAGGACAGTCTAATGACAACACAGACCCAGCATTGCTGGGGCTGGTACTGGCACTATGGGAGTGGCTGCGGGTTTGTTGTCGTCTGTGATGACTGCCAGCTGATGATGTTGCTGGCATACGTCCACATCGACGCCTCAACCATCCTGCAGTGTCCTGGCTCCTGAACATGTAGTTGTGGAAGAGATCTAATTTGTCCCCCCAACGTCTATCAATGACCTTGCTGATATTACGGATGGCAGCCACAACGTCATGCATAGTGTCATTCATAGCAGTGCAATGTATTCTAAGCTCCCTCAGACCCTGTCTGGTGTACCGTTCCATACGTGCCTGTGCCTGCATTAGAGCCCGGAACATAGCTGAGGTTGAAAGACCTCTGTGGGCACGTCTGACAGGGGCAGTATGACCATGGATGCTCCCACGAGAACCCCTGGACATCTGCCTGTGTGGTACCATGTCAGGAATCTGGCCATGGCTGCTGTGAGGGGATGCATGTGCCAATGATACCACACTACTCTCGTCAATGCCCACTGTATGCTGTCCCTCAGCTAAGGACATTTTTGACAATGGACGTATTGGCAGGATGACGTAGCATTGATGGGGTTGACTGCTGTGTAGTGTTGATTGGCTGACCAACAACAGACCCTGTCACACCTCCCTGTGCCATTACACATGTATCATCATTATCACTATCCCCAGCAGTGGCTTCAGGTTCCCTGCCGCACTCCACCAGAGCAACATCAGAACCTGTGAGAGGAAGATGGAAACACAGTTTAAAAATGTGTACACGATGTTAGCACACATGCACACATGCACACAGGTGCACATGCACACAGGCGCACATGCACACATGCACACATGCACACAGGTGCACATGCACACAGGCACACAGGCACACATGCACACAGGTGCACATAGGCACACATGCACACAGGCACACAGGCACACTCCTCAGTACAGCAGATACAAACACAGACACACCTGCAATCCAACACATACACAATACTGTTTGAGGGTGGGTGACAGTATCACAATGAAAAACATCACTGCACATGTGTCAGCATGCAGATTATGTGTTGCACAGGAACATGCAGTGCAAGTGTAGGCAGCCCTTGTTAATAGCAGTATACATGTACTTGATGCGTGTGTGTAGTTGTTCAGTGATTGTCTCCACCTTGGGACACAATGTGTACAAGGACATAACAATGTTGTGCAAGTGTTACAAGCTGTGGGTGCATATATTTGCACACACACACACAACACATGACGGTGCTATGCAATAACTGCTATGTGTACTTTTGTGGTCAGTGGAACTGGATGTGGTGTAGTAACATGAGCCATGATCAACATGCTTCTTGTGGTCAGTCAACAATAATAATGTGTGCCAGACAGGCAGCTAGCATGCTGTACCTGAAGTGCAGTAAAATGACTACATCCACAATTACACAGCCACTTGTTACATGGGTGTGTAAGGTGGCCAATAGTGAGCATTGCCTAGCATGAATGTATTATTTGTTCAAGACTGTTGCACAAAGACATGATGGGCCTCTACCCCTCAGGTATATTATGTGTGCTGTGTAGATGATAAGTGGGATACTGAAGGGTGGCCATACAGCAGGTGTCATAATCGGACATGTGCAGCAGGCTAAGGTGTAGTGTCTATGCCAAACATGTGTGTGTTGTGTACATGTGTATCAGGTATGCCTATACAATGTCCAGTACTGTGTTGCCACACATGTGTGTCATGCTCTATGTATTGCATGTGTGTGAGGCAGCTACTGAGAATAATGGGTTATGCATAGTCTCACAGCAAACATGCACAGCATGCATTATGCGTAGGTGTATTACATGTGCACATACTACACCTCCGTATGACATGCATATGTCATTAGCAATAGTATTGTTATTACACACTCACCAGCATGGATTGGCTGCCTTGCTGTCACTCCAGAGGGACCTGCAAAAATATGAGAGTGATTACCAGTGGCCACAACTGTGCCACTGATACTGTGAGTATGATAAAGTACAGTAGTACAAAAGGTGGCTTTTACAGGTGTACAGATTATGCTCAGAATATCAATCTTGCAGAAGAAAAGGCAAGTTAACAGCTACACACATAGTACACATCTCACACACACATAAACTACCAGTACAGAGAACAGTCAACTACAGATATGGCATGTTACCTGCACACTCCATTTCAACATGCTGGGTGGCTCCAGCCTCCATGATGACACATGTTTGTGGATGTTATTGTTGTTGGCCTGGAGCCACAACACTTAGGAGGTGCTCCTCCACACTGGTGAGGGGGGGTGGATAGGTACCCCACCACCTGTGGCAAGCTGTTGTCAGTGGATATCAGACACATGCTGCCGGACATGTCTAATTAAATCACTGCAGTGATGGCGTACCAGCTCATATGTCCGGTTATGCATGCCTATATCATTTACCCGACGGACAAGATCTTGCCACAGTGCAGCCCTCTCATGCTGGTTCTGGCTGGTCCTGGAAAACAGCACAGAGAAATTCTGCACCAGGCTCTGGTGGATCTCCTGATCCTCTGCTGCTGTATAAGGTGGGTTACGCTGATGCACCATCACCCTGGAAGGAAAAGAAAAATATGCGGAGCAAGTCATGTGGCACACTTAATATTCTAATGTACTGATATCACTTAACTGCCATATATAGCATCTGTCTGTCTATCAGGGGATACACATGTTCAATACCACATATCAGTGCTCAGCCCACAACTGTCTGACAGTGCCTGCCACACTCCATACAACAAACTAGTATACACCAGCACCCGGCACACTGTTTGGGATACAATGCACAACCTCACACTGGGGGTATGTATCAAGCTAATGGATGAAGAATATTGTCATCCCATGCAATGAATGCAATGCACATTTACAGTTTCAATGGTAATCCACCCTAGTCTTTGATGCCATACCCCTACCTGACAGATGTGCACAGTTGTTAATATAGCCAGCATACTGCTGTCACAGAGTATACATGCTGCCAGGTACACACACATACCCTGTAACACACATGTGATTGCGGCCATGGTACAGGCATCATTACACACACATTACACATACATACAACACACAAATGTATGACGACACAGATGAGCATTAACTGTATAGCTTATAGTACTGTGTGCCCCTACTTACAAATACCTATGCATGAGGTATGTAATCTGTGCAAACTACAGGAAACACACCAGACAGTGTTACCAGGGAATGTGAACATACACCATACTGTAGTGTTTAGGCCTACAACTTCAAGTAGTACAACAGTTCATATGTGAGCTGGATTCAACAGCAGTACCACTTACTGAGCATACATGTATTGCTTCTGCCTGTGATGGGACACTGCAGTCATGCACAGGGAACTACGGCACAACATGTGCCAATCTATTATGTTTGCATCCTGATAACTGACACATCTTTCTCTGGCCTCACACCTAGGACACAAACTACCATGACAGACACAAACTCACACTAAGCTATCACACCTTTACAGACCTTGCACACAGTCAGTGTCACACTCATTCAACCTCACATAACTGGTATTGCACTGAGTACATGTGTGTGTGTGCATTGTGTCATAGGTAGGTATTATGCTATTGGCCTGGGCCTGGGGCAGCCTAGCCATATGCTACCCTGCCCTTTGGGACACATGTAATGTGATTTTACTTGCTCCTGTGAAATGGTTACATAGAAGTGACTCACAGGGCATATTACCTATCTCCATAACATTCATCAGGGGTATGACATCTACTAATAAGGAGTCTTGTTTGTTAATGCTGGGTGGTTTAGTCCAGGGTATGCATATTTGTGTATAGAAACCTGTACCTCCAGCATGTGCTGTTTAGTGCGGTGACAAGGATTATGGCCCTAGGTCATGTAGGCTGGACGGATTGTGAGGTGTTGCCATGGTGGTTGGCCGACTGGTATGGGTGTGACATAACTCTGTATGTCCAGCAGTGGTAACCTCTGTGTAGGAAGTATGCAAGGCACTCTAGCTGTGGTTTTGTGAGTCATTCTGCATAGGGAATGTGTTTGAGGGCATTATCAGTCTTTGTTAGGTATGTCTGTGGCCTTTCCACTTGCTGTAGTTCTCATGGGAGGTACATACTGCATAGGGCATTGTGAGGTTTAGAGGGGTACACTGATTTAATTTCCCTAGCTGACACACCTTTTGTGATGACACGTACCATGTACAGGGATTACAAGACTAGTGTGCCACTGTGGATATCAAAGGGGAGGCTATTTTACACCTGTATCCCATGTTCCCTTCTGACACCTCCAGTGGTAGGCAGGCAACCACCTATGTGGTAGTTAGTGGGTAACATGTTTTGGAATGGGCTATGGTACTGCAGTATCAACACTGGTGTTCAGTCCATGCCTTGGTCACCAGGCACCTGTTGCAGTACATCTGCCCCCATGTCCCCCTCTCTCACTCTCTCTTTATATATATATATATATATATATATACATATATACACATATACATATAAATATATATATATATATATATATATATATATATACACACACCGCTATATATAACCATATATATATATATATATATATATATATATATATATATGTATATATATATATATATATATATATATATATATATATATATATATGACTGTATATATATATATATATATATATAGATATATATATATACACATATCTATAGACATTCATATCTATCTGTATATATGTATGTATCTACATATATCTCTATATATGTATGTATCTATTATATATATATGTATATAAATATTCTAGCTATCTATCTATATATCTCTATCTATCTATACATACCTCTCTATCTATGTGTATATATATATATATATATATATATATATATATATATATATATATATATATATATATATATATATAGGTATATATATGGATCCCTATCACATGGTCGACAGGCCATATGATCGACACTCATTTGGTTGATAGTTCATTTAGTCGACAAGCAGTTTTATGTGGGGGGCTTTGCTCCCCACACCCCCCTAACTATAGATATATATATATATATATATATATATATATATATATATATATATATATATATATCAACTCCTGGGTCGCACAACATTGGGGAGGGGGGCAAATCTGACTGTCGACCGTATGAGTGTTGATCAAATGGCTTGTCGACCATCCCAGGTAGACCTATATATATATATATATATATATATATATATATATATATATATATATATATACACACACACACACACACACACACACACACTTCTAAACCTCCATTGCTGTACATATACATGCACATGTAGGCACATAGACTGCCCACCTTTCATGGTGGGAATATCACTTCTGAAACAGTTGTGAGACATACCATTCTGTAATGATATTGCACATTGTTGTGCAGAATGCATTATGCTGTTCTCAGGCCGTACATATCAGTGGGATACACCCATGATATATTTCAAATATTCTGCAGTTGTGACTGTGGGGTATTTTGAGCTTATGTATTACTACACCATTTCTGACATGCAAGTAGTGTCTACTGTAACTTATTGACATTTACCATTATGTGGGATTCCCCGCCTTTCTGCCTACTGTTAGTACATTTCACAGGGAGTCAGTGGGGCACAGGTAACATTTGTTTGCAAATCAGGGACATCCCTGTAAATCAGTCACAGTTGGGAGGTCTGGCCTCTTACCTATGCAAATATGGTGGTGTTTATCCTGCTCTGATACTGTGTGGGGTTTGTAAGGTGCTACTGTAACATTATTACCTACTAGCATGGCTGTTTCTCTTATCACACAAATGTAATGCAATTCCACAAGAATTGCCAGTAAAGATACACAGAACATGCTTTGTGTAATGGCCTTCCTATTTTCCCTTTACATTCACTCCTTGTATTTCATGATATATTTCTTTCAGCACCAAATTCTTGTGTATCTGCTGTGGCTCAGTGGTAATTCATGCAGTCTAGTGTTTCCAGAGTCCGGGATTCGGGACTGACAGGGGTATTTTATTTTGCAGATGAGCAGACTACAGGCCTTGTCATACAGAGTGACTAAGGCACTTTTAAGCAATTGTAAGCGGGTTTGCATGAGTTTGTGCGATGCTTAGCTAAGCGCACACAAGCGCACACCCGCTGACTACTGCTTAAAAGTGCTTACTCCTGCTAACACCCGCGCTAATTTCTTTTAAAGAAAAGAAAATGGGGAAATAGGAAAGTGGTGAAAAAGGGGGCACAAAGAGGGTAGGACAGTAAGAAAACAAGCTCAGGATGTGCAGGAGGGATGTAGGGAAGGCCCATAGCTGCCCAATTCTTTACCAGCAACAGCTGTGCATATGTTAGAAATTTAGAGTGAGATTTGACACCTTCCACCCCTGAGAGAGGGGTGAGGACAACAAAATATGTTGTACAGCCAATTGTAATTATCAGTTAACATGTCCAGCAGACATGTATGCGAAATGGGCAGCTATGTACGGGGCGTAATTTTTTTGTGGGAACAGAGTGCCCATTTTTTTTTTTTTTTCAGGTAAGAGTGGAATATGAGGTAAAGGAAGTAGGTATATTTGGGGAGGTAGGTTTGGGAGGTTAACAGACAAGACAAACAAGACGCATACAGGGGTGGAGTATGACACATGTTGGGGGTAAACAATTGATGGGGACAGATGTTTGGATATCGCAAGCCCATGAGCCCACAGATGGCAACAGTGGAACTGAGATCCCCACCCATGGGCAGTTACCACTGTGCCTTCACAGCCCAGGCCAAGGCTGTGCTGGGGGCTAGATAGGATGAGCAGGCACACCCGTGAGTTGCGCCACTCTCGCCTCAAGCTGGCGTAGGGAATCAGTCACGGAATGCCTGATCTCACTACACACCACAGAATGGACCCTATGGAGGGTGAGTGGAGGCTCTCCTCCGGCCACGCTTGCAGAGGGGGGATGATACCCATCCCCTGCAGCGCTTCCACCTGAAGGTGGCACAGGGCCACCGGAGTAGGAGGTCCCGGCCTGGGCACTGGTGCCAGGTGCACTCGCCAGCTGAGGTGGGAGAGGTGGGTCCGCTGAAACCCGCCTTCCCTGTTGTCCTATGTTTAGCAGTATTTTATGGCATTTTGGGTTAGTAACAAACAACACCATTCAAAATTAGTTGTAACAGCATGCATCAGTATTCCCATTAACCAAACACCCATGAATTCCGAACATTGAGCAGCAAGCATAACACATGTATATTTAGAACAACAGTGCACATTCCAACGTCATGCAGGGTTGATTGGTGGCAACAGGCCATCAGGTTTGGATATGTGAAGAGGGCACATGCATCAACGTACATGCAGATATGTATGAACCAACAGGACAAATGTCCATGGAATTAATTGTGAATACACATACACAGTTTGGTGTGGAATGGCATCATTTGTGAAAATAGGGTAGGGTGGAGAAATATTACATTAAGAACTTAAACTACCTATACATATACTGTACATTCCTAGTAGATGTAGATATATATCCCCTACATGTATTAGTACAGTTTCCTGTATGTAACCTTAGGAATGTTGGTGATGGGGATGTTACTGCTACATTAATATACATTCCATTTTTATTCATATATGTTCATATCTGGCTGTGTTCAGGTACATCAACCTGCTACATTTGATTTATATGGGTCTAGACAACTGTGGATGTTCAGCATTTCATACAACCATACTATCTCCATAATGCAAGGGTACAGCATCATATCCAAATTGTGGGATGGACACAGTCCAGGTTATGTACTTTATTAAAGACATTTCACTCTTTGGTTGTGGCTGTCTCATTCATTTCATTATGTAGTGAACTGCAGTATACCTTTATTCCAGACTTATTACAGCTTTCTTGGTAGCTTTAAACTCTCTTTCTCACACTCTCTCACTTATTTTATATTTACATTTCAGGATGGTACTTGATTCTAGGCTTTATTAACATTTATTACTGGGTTACAGCAATCCTTTCCAGCTGAATCACTTATTTCATATGGCAGAATTTACAAGGATATATTCGACACTTGTCTATCCTTTGTTGATTGATTACCACTCATTTTCAGGCTGAAGCAGTTATCTGATATTACAATACAGGTGGAAACTCTATTTGAGACTTGTTTAATCTTTATTACTGGATTGCAATACACTCTTTTCCAGGCTGCATCACTTATCTAACCTTACAATACTAGCAGAATCTTTCTTCTAGGCTTATTTGACCTTTATTACTGGGTTACAACACTGAACTCTTTTACAAGCTGTCTCACTTATATTCTATAACAATACCAGCAAAATAATTACTAACTTGCCTGGTGGCGCAACCTCGCCAGCCTATCAGCATAGGCTTGCCGATTCACGGAACAAACACCTGCAGCTGTAATATAAATTAAGTAATATTGGAACATACCTATCCATACTATAGGCTAGGATAGCATTTCTTACATACTTAATTACAGAGATACTTACTCAGTAGTGGGGCATTGGGCATTTGGTGGGCCTCCTGGATCCAACGGTTCAGTTGGTCCTCCTTTCGTCACTTCAGGTCCGCATGGTGGTGACAGACCTGTTCACCAGTCCTCAGAATGCCTGTGGCACTGGTGAGATCATGTGCCAACCTGTTCCACACCTCTGCCTTGCATGCTCCCCATTGAACCTGGCCCTGCATGAGTTGGCCTTCATGATGATGGACTAGGAGCCAAACCATATATTTTAACTCCTCAACACCCCACCTTTGTGCTCTAAAGCTATTTCCCTCTCCTGCACCTGCCATCCTGATTGCAAATGGGTACCACAATCAGTTATGGTGTGTATTCCCACCTATGGGGCTTATATATGCCGGTTTTCCCACACTTATCTGTGATTGGCCATTTTGGATATTTATCAGCTTACAGCAAACCTGCTTTGTCATGGTTCTATTTTCATTCATTCCTATGTGTATGTTAATACTGTGTTTCTAAGTACAACTGTCATGGCTTAGTGGTTCAGTACTTTGACTATGGTGCACAGTATCCCGGGTTCGACCCTTGTCATTGCTTTTTTATTTTACTATGATCTAGGAGGTGTGTCTGTGCAAAGGCGACTTGGCTACAGCTTGCACAACGTTACCCAACGGTAAGTTGGTTGGCGCGCTGCGCAGCTCCGCATAAACGGCTTACGCTGGGTAATGCTTTATTTAGCTATGAGCACTCATATTGAGCTGGGTGAAGCGCTGCCCAGCTACGGGCACTCATATTAAGCGTGTTAAAGCACTGCCCAGCTACAGGCACTCATATTCAGCTTGTTAAAGTGCTGCTCAGCTACGGGCACTCATATTAAACGTGTTAAAGTGCTGCCAAGCTACGGGCACTCATATTCAGCTTGTTAAAGCGTTGCTAAGCTATGGGCAATTCTGATCCTTTTTTTTATATATTATGTCAGTTTTGTACACAAATACATAGGCTATTTCATTACATTTTACTTAAATTATAGTTATTTATATATATATATATATATATATATATATATATATATATATGTCAGGGGATTGTTTCATACCTATTTAAATAAAAATGGAGAATGATGTTGTGGGGGCTCGAACCGTGACTACCTCCTCTTTGGCCGATGTCTCTACTGCTACGCTATTGCTACTTGGCTTAATTTGCATATGTAGATGTTCTATACTTTTCAGTGTCTGCTAACTGTGGCTGAGCGAAGGGCATACCTGCGCAAACGAGCGCAAATGCGGGCAAACATTTTGGAAATTATAAAAAAAATAAAATAAACTGCTATTTTTACGTTTTACACATTTTCAGTAGGGTTTAGTCTGTGGGGATGTGTGGTGTTGTGTTCCTTGACATTTCAGCGGACTCACTCGTGGATGTTTACTTTCAGGACTCTGATTCTTCTGGGGGCATGTCCCTTTGCAGTACTCGGCAATCGGACACGCCCCCTACTTTCCTACACGGACCGTGTTAGACTAGGGTATGATTCAGCATGCCCTCATGAATATTCATAGCATGCTGACGTCATACCGTTCAACTGCAGCCTCTGAGTAAGACATATTAAGTCTTACACGGAGGTTTCATGAATCTGGCCCTGTGTTTTTGTGGAACTTTTCTCCCCAGGCCTCTGCTGAAAATGGACATATATCCAGCTGGACTAGCCCGGTCAACAAATGTAAAATAAAAAATAAAATAAAATTATTTCATAGGCTATGCTTAGTTATAGTTACCACCATGCCCTAAAATCATACAGTTAAACCACTTGAAATCAATTAACAAACTATACCAAACAACTGTGGACAAATTGTAGTTTAGGAAAAAGAAAAAAACAAAGACATTAACTATATTCTCCAATTACAGATGCAGTTTTGATCACAGGCTAAACATGAGTACAGAAAAACTAATCTACTGTCATAAATGATATAGGCATAATTCCCAGTTTAAAATACATTTGTTTACAATATTAAGTATACAACACTGAGGGACCAGAGAGCTGCAGAGTGAGTTTTAAAATGGCACCCGTGGATTCTCAAAATTAGGTTTAGATCTTAATGTCAAAAGGTGAAGGGGGGGCATGCTAGGCAGCAAATCAGTCTCAATACATACTGTAATTTCAGGACTTTGACCATAGCTGAAGAACCCAAGAAAAGTTATCCGCAACCCTTGATTACCAAAGTATGTTTGCAGGCACTATAATTCTCCTAGTCCTTATTATGTCACTAGGTAGTGTAACTGTCAAAGATAGACTGCAACTGAGTTACAAGTGGTGGGGAGCAAGGTAGCATATAGGGTATAGACGGAAAGATTTCCTAATTAAAGTAATGCAGTTATTCAGAGAAGGGGGGGGCAACTAAAAAGGATAAGGAGGAAGCAAGCAGCTGTCAACCTTGGCAAAGTATTGCCAAAGTATTGGGCAGTTACAATATTTTATTTTTAAAATGTGCCTTAATATACTTCTTCAGTAACAAGCATTCGTTACTTTTCTGTTTAGTTTTTCTGGCAGGCACTGTACTGAATGAGAGACCCACACGTAGAGAGTTTTTGTTTAAAAGAAGCAACAAGCAGTGACTACCATTGATGGAGGGAGATCGCAGTTCCTGAAATGGCTGGGTTAGCTTAAATGTTAAGTATACAACACTGGGGGACTGGACGCCTGAAGAGTGACTAATTATTCTAAAACTACCTGGTTCTTTTACTAGCCTTATCCATCTCTCTATCCCGCCAGGGAGTCTTAAACTTTGTAGATTTAACAGTTACTAAAGGAACATATTCATCAGTAAGTTAATACATGCATAAATAAAACCATTCCCAATTGATAGCAAAGTCCACTGTACATATAACGTCCTCCCAATTCCAGTTTTTTATCTCTGCATCGATCTTAAAAAAAAAACAGTTCTATAATAAGCTTGTCTCATAACTTCTAGGTATTTCCATGAAAGGCTTGAGTGGTGAGACCAAATTAACTCAGTTTCAATAATACTATCTTTGATATTTTTATCTTTATTGGTCCAATCAATATTTAGTATATTACCACTTCTAGTTTTTATTTTAACTAACTGGGTTATCCATGCTCCCTAATACACTTTAGCTCATCACTAATTACTCATGCAACACTTGAGGGTCTCTCTGACTGGACTTGGGGAAGCATTAAGATCTCTAACAATAATCTCATAATTATTTTCAAATTAACATGTAAAGATCTTATTAAATGTCCTTATGTCTTCTGTGGTTTGACTCGGTGGACTATAAAATAAGCATACCCTAACCAAAGTTTTATGAAGTTGATATCTACAGAAATAATCTCAAAATTCCTTCTGTTACTTAATAAAGTTGAAACTAATTTCTCATTCACATAAATTGAAACCCCACTCTCTTTTTTTATATCTATTAGGATATGCCTTAAACCCTAGTAAACACAACAGTGAATTCCTTTCATAAAACCTGTTACCCATACATCAACTCCATCAGTGTTGGTTCTTGCCTCTAATAATGAAAATTTATTGTTAAGACTGCTGGCATTACACATTAAAAAATGTAAACCAATCTCTTTCTTACAAACAACAGTATTCATATTAACTTCACTTCCTCTTACAAAGAAATCACAAACACCATCAATCTCTTAAAAAAAAAACATGTTGTCAGTGTAACTTAAGTGAGTCTTGCAATACCATTAAAAAAGGAGTATTGATTATTTCTTCCCAAAGTGTAATAATTCTGCTAGATGACCCATAATAAAGTCACCTGATGTGTCAATGAACGTTTGTTCAAGTGTTTCTGGTAAAAAGGTGGAATGAAGGAGCATGGCCTGTTTGTCTCTGTCAGAGTTTGGCAAGGGATGTTCACACTAGAAGGCACACTCATTCATCTGGAGAGGTGGGGCTGTCTAAAAGAAAATGCCCCTTGTGGAAGAGAAGGGATACCCTTCACTGCAGCCCACTGTAAATCCCTTTCTGAGCACTTCACTGGGTCCACAGAGGAGACAGGGCAGCATACAAAACTCTTGAACCACCATTAATGACTGTCTGAATGATGGTTTCTCCCAGTCAACATTTGCCCTGGTAATGAGGAACAAATGTGCGGACTGACAAGAAGGGCTTGTTGACTGACAGACAGTGGGGGCAAAGAGAAAAATAAAACTTTTGTTTTAGCTGGCTCTACCTAAGTTCCTAAGCAGTGCACAGCATACCTGATCAAAATTTAGGTAATCAAAATGATAAATAAAAGTTATGACAAAAGATGCTGATTTATGCCCTGCAAAGAGGTTTCCAAGAAAAGAGTGAACTAATATATATATATATATATATATATATATATATATATATATATATATATATATTGAGAGGCAGATTAAAACAAATATTACAGAGTTAAGCCTAGACACACAGTCCCTCATCAAAGGTGACCTGGGAGTAATATGTGGTTGTAAGACAAGTCTTACTCAGAATCATACAGTAGGTAAATGGAGGGGGAAGTCAAACTCAGTACTACTAGATGATCTAATTATAACTCCACATAGTTTTAAAGTATTATACTCTGCTCTGCCAGATTTGTTTGTAGTGGCCCAATGAATGCATGTGACAAGTCAAAAATGAAGAATACAATCAAGGATAGAGGGGAGCACTCTTATAAGTAAAACCTGAGAGCCTGTCCCCCATCTCTGTTATAGTGTATGTTGGCATAAATAACAGGGGCTATGGAGGATGCAGTCCCCCACACAAGGGCTACTGGAAGGTTTGCCCCTGCAAAAAATGCTTTTTTGTTCCTTGACATTTGCTGTATCTCAGTTTAATTTGTCAACAGTCAAGGTGTTGGCCATAGGTTCATACTAGGCTAACTGTTCTTGCAAGCTATTTTAAGCCTAGTGAATTATTTCTTGTGAGACTCAAACCTTGCACTTTATGTTTGTAAGGCAAACACCTTAACCATTAGGCCACCCTCCCAATCCCTCTGCAAGCTGATTTTCAAAGAGTTTTTCAAATATCAAGAGTTTCAGTAGCTGGGACTCAGTAAGACAGATCTCAAAGAATGGCTTGTGATAAATTAAAAAACAGTCACATATGTAACAAAGTTCATATACATAAACAATAACAAATTAAGCTGTCCTGACTCAACCACAGTAAAAAAATATGTCCCAGTGAAGCAGAGCCCTACCAAATGTATAGAATCACATATGCAGGGATTTTATTTACAAATACCTTATTCACAATGAGTCTTATAATCAGGAAGTGAAACCTACCAACACTGCAGAAGCCCAGTGACACCACAATAATTTAAAAATGCTATAGTACGTCATGTCACAATTTATCAAGAACTGACATATAATTATGTATGTTATCAGTGACCTGTTTACATTCTCAGCATCTCAGCACTTTGAGTGGAGCTTTATTGTAGGTGTTTTGTAATGTGATGACTGATGTAATATGATTCTAAGAGAAAGAAAAAATAATTAATAAACTTTGCTTATTATCAGAGTTTGTGCAACCTTGGTGTTAGCATTTACAAACTGGGGGTAAACCCTTTTATCAGGGGTGCACTAGGGCATAGCCCACTTCAACAGTGACAATTATTTCAAATCAAGGTTTACACCACTATCTGGCTAGACCTGTTGCAGCAGTTCATCTGTATCACACACCTACAGCCAATTTAGAATGCCCAATCCACCTGCTGCATGTATTTGGAGTGTGGGAGGAAACAGGAGCACCCAGAGGGGACTCACACGACCACAGTGAGGACATGCAGATTTTGCACAGAAGGCACGACAGCCGAAAATTAAACCGGAGAACCTCTTGCTGTGAGGTGACAGCACTAACCACTGCAACACCACGGCCACCTTTGAAATGGTCATTCTATAATATTTCAGCTTCAGTGCTGAATCAGTTATAACTTTTTCTTAACACTTCACATTGGAAGTAGTACTTACAGAAGCAAAACATCCTGCTCAAAACACACAATTGTGCACTGAGAACCATTCAAAAGGCAGTCTGACATAATCTCAGATATCACAAATCTTTCACTTTCCAAGGTCAGGCACTTACCTAATTCTTAAAGACACAGCCCCCCCCCCAAAAAAAAAAAAATTAATGGGAAACAAACAACAGAACAAAGGGAAACAGTGGCAAAGAAGTAAGAGGACAATGACGTTCAAGCAGTGAGCTAAAACCACAAAGCCAAATGCTAACAAACAGTTAACATAAATAGCAACACTGTTCCAAGGATGTTTGACTGAATGCCATATGTTTCATGCTGGCATGCATAAATACATTTCTGGTAACTAATATTTACCAATATCAGTTGCTGCTTAAGATAGAATTTGGAACATAAGAAAAAGCTGTCTAGGACAAATCAGCCTATCCATTGGAGGACATACTTCACTGAGTGGAGTAGACAGTAGAGGAAATTCTGGGACAGACAATTCAGTTCTCATTCACATATGGTATTTATTTTAAGTACAATAAGCTGTATCAAAACATCATTTACTCAAATATCCCAAATTAAAGCAGAATACTGCATTTTAAAAGTACCTGTGATATCATCTTTCCCTTGGACAAATATCAGTGTAGTATCATCCGGATCATGCAATTTAGTTTTAGTAAAAGACATTCTGCTGTGTATTTGCTGTAAAACTCTTTCAAGCTGCGTGCGTGCATGTATGCTGCTTTTGTTTCAGTATTCAAGAATGTGAACCTTTACCAGGTGTTTGTGTACTCCCTGTTGACGCAGTCTGTACTCCACACTGAAACGTAGGTAATTGTTTTCATTCGTTCTGAGAATGGAATTCATATACATACACTCATCTAGTGTAAGTAACTTCCTGTAATTCATAATTCAGATGAGTGGCACAGGACATTTTTAAGAAAATATGTACCTATATTATGAATATTTCATACACAAATCCAGTACAGAAATGCTTAGTGGGAAAGGAGGTCTTGTGACACAGATTCCTTGGAGAAAAATAAATCAATGATACATTGTCAGAGTGAGCATGTGCATGAACTAGAGGGACTAGAGTCTTAGCAAGGAGTACATACTAAATGCATTACTTTATTCCATAGGGAAAAGAAACAGATATGCAGGGCTTCCTTCTGTCCATTACTTTAGTTCCCATGCAGGGATTTTGACTTAGTTGGACACCACAACAACGAAGGCAGACTGTAATGCTATTTACTCATTTTTATTTCATGAACAGAATTCACCAGCATACAGCTCTAAATCAATGTGCCTTCAACTTTCTCAGACTGGAAGCCAGTGCTGTGTGGCACATGGATAAAGACCTGACTATGGCCCAGGTGACTTGGGTTCAAATAGTGCTCAGGCATTGAATACCCATCCTACAGGGGGAATGGCATGGGTTCTTGCACACATTGGGTCTAGTATAATTGGTGAATAAGCAGATGACCTGTGGCATGCTAACGGTCAGCTGTGGGAGCCATAAAAAAGCATGTTGTCTCACTCCTCACGGAAAGTGAATTTCTTGGCATCCAAGTCTCAAACACATAATAAGGTAATTGTGAGCAGAGACCTGATCATAACACTATATGTTATGCATTTTTTTAAGTTCTTCTGACAGAGACTGAGGCTGTGGCATGCATGGCTTCAAAGAAAATCAGCAGCAGTGATTTCTCAGTTTTAAAAGCTGTAATACACTTTGTGCTGCCTCACAAATAACAAAACTGTGTCAGGGTGAAGTGTCTATGACACCTTTTAAAACATTCCAGACTGTAAAACACTTTGTGCTACCTCACAAATAACAAAACTGTGTCAAGGTGAAGTGCATATAACACCGTTTAAAGCTTTCTAGACTATAAAACACTTTGTGCTACCACACAAATAACAACATGTGTTGGGTGAAGTGTCTATGACACCTTTTAAAACATTCCAGACTGTAAAACAATTTGTGCTACCTCACAAATAACAAAACTGTGTCAGCAGGAAGTGTCTATGACACCTTTTAAAACATTCCAGACTGTAAAACACTTTGTGCTACCTCACAAATAACAAAACTGTGTCAGCGGTAAGTGTATATAACATATTTTAAAGCTTTCCAAACTGTAAAATACTTTGTGCTGCCTCACAAATAACAAAACTGTGTCAGGGTGAAGTGCATATAACGCCTTTTAAAGCTTTCCAGACTATAAAACACGTTGTGCTAGCACACAAATAATAAAATCGTGTCAGGGCGAAGTGTTTGTAACACCTTTTAAAGTGTTCCAGACTGTAAAACACTTTGTGCTACCTCACAAATAACAAAACTGTGTCTGTGGGAAGTGTATATAACACCTTTTAAAGCTTTCCAGACTGTAAAATACTTTGTGCTAGCACACAAATAACAAAACTGTGTCAGGGTGAAGTGCATATAACACCTTTTAAAGCTTTCCAAACTATAAAACACTTTGTGCTAGCACACAAATAATAAAATTGTGTCAGGGCGAAGTGTTTGTAACACCTTTTAAAGTGTTCCAGACTGTAAAACACTTTGTGCTTCCTCACAAATAACAAAACTGTGTCAGTGGGAAGTGTATATAACACCTTTTAAAGCTTTCCAGAGTGTAAAATACTTTGTGCTACCTCACAAATAACAAAATTGTGTCAGTGTGAAATGTATAACAATTTTTAAAGTTTTCTAGATTGTAAAACACTGTGCTGCTATAGTTTTCTTTCAGATAATTGTAGTACATTATGGCAGCTAAAGCACCATGTAATACAAGGAAATATAATTAGGTCTCTTCAGTCGTGACTAATGAGTTATGTGTTCTTAATGTGGATATCAGGTTTCACCTCTGGAACTTCACTGTTCTTTTCTCGCTCTAGGAGAATTTCCTAACATTCTTGTCTTGAACACACACAAACAAAAAATGATGGTTGCTATCAAAAGTCCCAGTCATAATTCACTGTATCAGGTTATTCTGCTTTCCGTTGTGAGGAGGGCTAGTAGCCTTTGACCCCCCAACTTTCCTTCAGTACTAATACAATAAAGTGTTTGGGGGGGGTAGAGGGGTAGCCCCTTAAAAGTACAGAAGAAAATAGTGAACACTATGCAGTGAGTCACACCTGAGAATAAACTTTCACCAATTTCCACTTCTGTTTAGCTTTATTTATTTCATTTTTGTTATTCAGTGAAAAGTTGTATTGGTCACAGTGCAGCACATAGTATTTAATGCATTATTATGCATGTGCTTATTCATATACGTACAGCATTTCTGCACACATATTGACACATGGTAAGAGTATGCTGGAGGTACAGTACACATAACACAACACAACCCCCAGGATTCAGCAAGCTCTGCACGGTGTGCAGGAATAGTGCAAGAGCTGCTGCTGCAGGTAATATGGCCGACGTATAATCCAGGAATGAGCTCCCGGCCCAGTGGCCTAATGGATAAGGCATCAGCCTCTGGAACTGGGGATTGTGGGTTCAAGTCCCACCTGTGTTGATAATTGTTTTGTTGTCAATAGGAGGATGGCCTAATGGTTAAGGTGTTTGCCTTACAAACACAAGGTGAAGGGTTTGACTCTCACAAGGGATAACTGGCTAAGCTTAAAATGGCTTGCAAGGGCAATTAGCTTAGTACTAACCTATGAACCGATGGGATGTCCACGAGCACTCCTGCACTATTCCTGCATGGACACAGCCCTTGTATGCTAATTACCTCATTTGCTGGTGAAAAACATGCAAATGAGGTGAATTAGTGATCCAGGAATCAGGCAGGTGACCCTCCAGGAATAGTGTAGACTGCAGAAATGTATTCAGCCAGTAGCTGAATACATTTCTGCAAACTAAAAAAGAGGCATGACAGCTCATAAAAAGCATGTATTATAAGGGTTAGGCATGCCAATAGCCAAATATATGGCCATAGGCATGAAAAATAGTTTCAAAATTATAAAAAATAACTTTTTTTGGCCAATTTCAGCCATTTAAGTGTAGGGCAGTGGTGCACAAATGGGATCAGCCCGAAAATAAGAAATAAAGCTGGAAATAAGCTTTTAAACCAAAATCATCATTTTGCCATAATAGTCAATGGCATGCATAACACAACTAGACCATGGAATAGTGGTTGCTAAGGGGGAAGGCTGAGTGTTGGTTTTGTAACCATGCATTAGCAGTTAGTTCTATGCAAATGAGGGGAATGATACTGAATCACAGATTTCCCCTCAGTTCTAGCTTGCACCCAGCCATGTAGGTGCAATAACACCATAGTCTAAGCCTACGAGCTAGATGAACTCATGAGGGGGTGTGTCATGACTGCTGCAAGCTTATTGGAGCACAGTGGTCCGTGTTTGCCCTTAGCTAAGCACAGCTAAGGAAGGGGGGGGTGTCTGAAGCTGCCTAGCAGTATTTACATTGTCTAAATGGGTGTGCGTGCTGCGCACTGGGTTTTAGACAAAAATAAAAAAAAAACAGGAAATAGCAGCTCTGTTCACATCTGAGCACTAGGTTTGCACGGTGCGCCTTGGGGCTTAAACAGGAATGCAATGGGAAGGGAAAACAGCAACAGGAAGGTAATCAAGAAGAACTAGCATAGCAGGCAGGTGAAATGTATCAGAATCAGCCAATTATACAGGCAGCAGCCCAGCACACTACTATAAACTATGCAAACACCTTTCACTCTGGTTTTTTTCACAAACTCTACACCAACGGTGTACACAAATGGGGAAATTTTACCTAAAAAAAACAACAAAATGATAGCGTCTGCTGTCACTCTCATAAATCAGTATGTTGAAGAGGCTGAAGGTGGTGAGTATGAGAATGCTGATCACCAACCTACAGTGAAGAGAAGGAGAACAGTGTACAGACTGAGGGTAACCTACCAGGGTCTACATGAGCTGGAGACAGTGGAGCACTATAGGGTGGACAGGGACCTCTTACAGCAAATTGTTGAGCTGTGCCAGCTATGCCTCACACACAGAACCAACAGAGGAGAACCTATCCCAGTGGATACCAAGGTATGTGTAGGCTTAAGAATACTAGCCACAGGTACCTTCCACAGGCCAACTGGGGCTATCATGCGAATCTCACAGACATCAGCATCCAGGGTACTCCACCAGTTCATGGATGCCATGCCAGCACATGCCAGTGAGCACATATATTTCCACAACACCCATGAGGCGTCGACCAGCAATATGCATCTCTTCCACCAAATAGCAGAATACCTTAAGGTAGTGGGTGCTATAGACTGCACACACATACACATCAAAACACCACCCGGCAAGTGTGATAGGGTCTATATAAACCATAAGGGCTTCCCCTCCATCAACTGCCAGGTTGTGTGCAATGCCCAGGGAATTATAATGAATGTGCGTGCTGGCAGCCCTGAAAGCTATCATGACTCCCACATCTGGCATATGATGCAGCTGTACCAGAGATTTGCCAGTGGGGATATCCCATATGGCCACCTAGTTGTGGATGCTGGTTATGCACTGGAGCCATGGCTGATGACACCCATCAGAAATGCACACACACACCTGAACAAGAACTGCATAATGAGGCACACACATAAACCAGAATCATAATAGAGCATGTGTTTGGGATGCTCAAGTCACGTTTCCGGTGCCTGAACATATCCGGTGGAACCTTGCAGTACTCTCCAGCTACATGTACCCAAATTTTCATTGTATGTGCTATGCTACACAATATGATCCTGCAGAAACAGCTGCAGCAGGAACAGCATGGGGGCAGGGCCACACAGCCCCCCCACCATTGCCAAGGCCTGCACAGGCACAGACTGACTCAGAGGAAGAACAACCTGAGCCTGCCCCTGTATGCAGAATGAGGCGTGCCCAGTATGCCCAGGCTTTGGCAAAGAGGCAACACATAGCACATACACTGACATGGTAGGATCCCAGGAAAGGACACCTCTCTCTGACTTGCACATACAGTAAAAGGGATGCCAAATATGACATTACCTGTGCTTTACCATGTATAGGGAGTGTACTATGTGCATCCGACATAGTCAGCCCTTCAGCTCCATCCTCAATACTGGCACAGCCACAAGCCTCAATACTGGCACAGCCACAAGGTAAGTCACTCTTCTTATCAATTGCTGAATGGGGTAGTATGTTCTGCTACTTGTATCTATGGTACGGATGTGAGCATGCAAGTAAATTGGGTGGCTGAATGGGATGGCAGCAGATAGTAGACACCTATATGGGCAGCATGAAATGCATAAATAATACTGGTGTCAACATAGTAGGCAGTACTAGGCAAGGTCAAAAAACACACTGCAGGACATGTGGTGCACCAAATGTGTGTCAGTAGGACACACACATGCATGTCAGTGAGGCTCACATACCCAACAACAGTCTCAGCCAGCAGGACAGGTGTAGATGACCACAAAGAAAGGCTGTGCTAAGGCCTGGGATTGATGACAATGAAGAACAGCCCCCCCCCTCCAGACCTATGCAGACAGACTACAACAGGTCAGGCAGCTGGATGTTAGTTCTGAAGGGTAAGATGTCTGAAACTGAAATGTAGGTCAATAAAACCTAAGATCTGTACTCTACTGATATGCCTCTAATCTGCATGATAGGTCAGAATACAGAATAAAATGGAAGCCAACAGAGTACCTGAAATACCAGTACAGTCATAGCAAATGTTTATAGTTGTCAGGTGTGGCCACCCCCCCCCCCACAGTCCTTCATAAAAATGTAGTAACATGCATGTGTGGGTATAATAACAGTGGAGCACAGAACAACTGAGCTGGCCAAATTAGCAGGATAGATTGCTGCATGTGTACAATATGCAGGGCTCTGTGTGTTAGGTCGCTGCGTGTTGTATATTGTGTGGACGTGGCCAGCATGTAGGCATGGAGGGTTGTGTCCTGGTGGCCTATGACCAGTACTGTTGATGGCAGGGCCACGTTCTGACAACTGCAGTGCCAAACACAATGCATCCCAACAAGACACAATCCAGCAGTAATCCATAGTAATTGTTTGGATGTAATATCTGTCACCATCTGAAAGATGGACATGCCATGAATGTGGGCCCAGACATACACACAGTACACAATTGGAAGTACCCTAGATAGAGTATATAAAATGTAACTGTCAACTGCACACACCTTTGGAATTGTACATACAGGTGAGCAACACATTAGTTGTCTGTGTAGTATGAAATACTGATGTAGTCCGGCCAATCACTGGCAGACCACAAAAGGCACAGTTATGAAGTAATGAGAGACTGCCTATGTCCCCACACAAGGCAAAATAAGGGGAATGTCCCACGTATATCTGTGAGTCAGCTGCAAGAAGCTTCCATAGTACACATGCACTCAGCTCACCCCACCATCAGCCACAGGTTCATCACAGGTCATACCCCTGTTGTTGGGAATGAGTACAGTTTGACCCACCTTCTGTATGAGAAGACCCACAGAATGCAGCATGCTGAAGAGGTGTCCCATGCAGGTGTGTCCCTAGCTGTAAGCAACATCCTGCCAGCATCCACAGCAATGGAGTAATAAGGACAGAAACTATTGCCATTAACACCTTGCATACCTACCATGTCACCCCAGGGGAATCCAGTGGCTTGCCGCCTGGGACTGTAGGAGTGACAGAATGCACTGACACATACCACAGAACACAAATGCAAGGCCATGTCAACAAATCCCAGTAGCATGCCCACAATGTCCTACTGCATGAACTGTGGACCAACCCCTAAATACTGCTGGAATGAAGGAATAACTATAGGGATACTTATCAGATATCTCTCACATAATGTTAGGCAGAGGATAGAATAACGGGGGGGGGGGGTAGAAGCATGGACGCCATGGAGTGTGTGAAGTCTGAACCTCTGATGTGTGCCCATACTATCCCTGCCTGCAAACCCAGTAATGGGTGACTACAAACTGGCTCATAAACCACAATGTGAAGGGGAACTGACCAGATATATGAGCCCTGCCTCTGGGTAACCTGTGTGAATCTGTACAGCTGAGAGGTATGGCCACAGCAGGATATGGTCATTCTGTCACGTCAATAGATGTACAAGCAGGGGATCCTCAGCCACCACAGTACCAAGGTGCTGGACCAGTTACACAGACCCATGAGCAAGTGTCTGCAGCTACCCTTCCAGAATGGCATCAGTGTGCAAGAATATGTAGGCTGCAGACCACAATACTGGACACAGCTTCATTCATCTTGTATTCCCCAGGATATTACTGTGAGCAAATAAGTATATCTGTCAGTAGTTGATGACATAATACATCACAGTGTAAAACAGTACATATGTCTGAATATCCCTGCTAACAACAAAACCATGTAGCACAAGCAGCACAGACACAATTAGTTACAGTATCCCACTATCCTTTGCCCATTGTGACTCCATATTGCCAACCTATCTACAGATATCCTGCAGAAACAACTTGCTAGCTGTAGATGTAGAACACAAATGCCTGCACGGGAGTACAACCTACCTGTAATGGATTCACACATTCAATACAGAAGGTCATACTGGGCATACTACCACACTTAGAGAAATGAAGCCCATGTCTGACAACAAAATACAGAATGGTCATACTGGGCATGCACCCACACTTAGAGAAATGAAGCCCATGTCTGACAACAACAGTGGACTATACAAATCTGTCAGTCACAGATTTCTGTACACACACACACACACACACACACACACACACACACACACACACACACACACACACATTGCACACCATTTATGCTTTGCAGACACATCGGATAGGAATACTTACAATGACAACACACTATAATAGGTCAAACATATACAGAGATGTTGGGAAGAGAGAGACAGACAGCGACAAAGAGCTTCCTATCATGAGGCCTGTCCCACCCCCACATATCCAATTGGCCAATATCACATGATGTTCCACTGTCTATCTCTATAGACATTTGCTTCTGGTAGCCCTGAGCACTATAGTGTCTGTGGTGTTTGTGATAACTGTGTAACATGACAGTACAAGTCATTATTCATCTAGCAGTTGTATACACAGTCCTGTCAAATGTAAAGTTGTGTGTGACAGAGTGTTTTGTGTGTGTGTGTGTGTGTGTGTGTGTGTGTGTGTGTGTGTGTGTGTGTGTGTGCATTTTTCCAGAGGAATAGTTTATGGCCCATTCACACACACTGCACTCCCCATTGCCCTAGTTTAGCTAGCCTGCTGATGTCAGTCACCTTGAAATACCCCTTTGGACAAGGATCATCCCTATAAGCTCTGCGGCGCATGCAATAACTGTTTTAATCTGAAATAGGCAACTGCAAAACTCTGTTTGTTTGTGCAGGGATCAATGATTTTGAGGCCATTCACAGACACTGCACCTCCCATTGCCCTACTTTAGCAAGCTTGCTGACATCATTCACCTTGAAATACACCTTTGGACAATGGCTAGCCCTATAAGCTCCATGGTGCATGTGATAACTGTGTAATGCTATAATATGACATACTAGCTAGTTAGGAGTTCTAATCCCAAGCATGGCAACTGTAAAACTCTGTGTGTGCATGCGTGTGTGTAGAGAGTAATGCTTATGAGGGCATTCACAGTCACTACACCTCCCATTGCCCTACTTTAGCAAGCCTGCTGATGTCAGTCACCTTGAAATACCTCCTTGGAAAAGATTCAGCCCTGTAAGCTCTGTGGTGTGAGCAATAACTGTGTAATGCTATAGTGTGGTGTACTTGTTAGGTAGAAGTTCTAATCCCAAACATGGCAAGTGCGTGTGTGTGTGTGTGTGTGTGTGTGTGTGTGTGTGTGTGTGTGTGTGTGTGTGTGTGGTGAGTAATGCTTTTGAGGCCATTTATAGTCACTACACCTCCCACTGCCCTATTTTAGCAAGCCTGCTGATGTTAGTCAACTTGAAATACCTCCTTGGACAACATTCAACCCTGTAAGCTCCAGGGCAATAACTGCATAATGCTATAGTGCAATGTACTAGTTAGGTAGGACTTCTAATCCCAGACATGGCAACTGTGAAACTATTTGTCTGTCTGTGTGTGTAGAGAGTAATGCTTTTGAGGCCAGTCACAGTCACTACACCTCCCATTGCCTTACTTTAGCAAGCCTACTGATGTCAGTCAACTTGAAATACCTCTTTGGACAAGATTCAGCCCTGTAAGCTCTGTGGTATGTGCAATAACTGCGTAATGCTATAGTGTGATGTATTAGTTAGGTAGGAGTTCTAATCCTGGACATGGCAACTGTGTGTGCATGTGTGTAGAAAGTGATGCTTTTGAGGTCATTCCCAGTCACTACACCTCCCATTGTCCTACTTTAGCAAGCCTGATGATGACATCTACCTTGAAATACACCTTTGGAGAAATACTAGCCCTATAAGCTCTGCGATGTGTTCCACAAATGTGAAACAATGTCATAGTAGTAACTCCACAGCTATGGGTTTGAATCTCATCTGTGATAAGTGTGTGTACCTCAAAGATTTTGTCCCCATTTACAGCCAGTACACATCTCAAAGCCTGACTTTAGCAGTCCAGCAGATATCATCCACCTTACAAGTATCTGTTGTGAAGCCTAATCCATGTCAGGTCAGTGGTGCATGTGGTAAATGTGTAACTTAATGGTCTGTAAAGGTTTTTAGATAGAGGTTTGAACCTCACCCCTGGCAAATGTAAATGTGTGATTAGGGTAAAATTATTTTTGGGATCTCTCACTCACTACATCATCCAGTGCCAGTATTTACAAGGGCTGGTGATGTTCCTCACCTTAGAAGTACCTTGTGACAACATCCATCCAATAAGCTCTGTGGCGCATGCGATAATGTGGTACACTGTAGTAGCAATACATAGATAGTGGTTTGAATCTCAGTCCTGGCAAGTGTGTGTGTGTGTGTGTGTGTGTGTGTGTGTGTGTGTGTGTGTGTGTGTGTGTGTGTGTGTGTCATCAGCATCCTGTGAGGAGGTTGCTGAGATTGTGTAATGGCAGTATGCATTGTGAGGTGGGTTTTGATAAATTATTATATTGAGGACCTACTATATGTTACAATTTCCACCTTACAAGGGCAACATATGTCAAACAGCAGAGAGGCTGGTGTAGACAATCCATAAACTTACATGTGACATTATGGGTCGGTGAACAATATAGGCAGCCCTTGTATTACTCAGAGAACACTCTGCACCCATGGTTCATACACAAACACACTTGGCTAGGCAACAACCACTATATTGGTAGTTCTCTGCATATTGCCCACAGATAGTAACCATGGTGTGATTGCAGTGGACTACATGCCTGTTGACCACAACACTGCCACTGACATCAGAATGTACTGTGATGTGTAACTTCTCCTGACTGTGTGTTATCCAGCAAGTAAAAGGACATGGCACCCTGTTCCATCCCTACAATAGGCAAATAAATGCTTACAGTGGTCATTTGCTATGTTCCCTACTGGATGCCTGCAACAACTGTAGAGTCTGCAAATGTAACCCACAAAGGAAATACCATGCCTTATACACATGGCCTGAATGGGCAGATGTCATTATCTCCACTGAATACCTGTATCATGCTGTCAATGTAGGTGCAGGCACGACCTTAGTACCGCAGCCAGGTCTCACCACATGAGGTCAAAAATGCCACAACAGATGATAAGAATCTATCCACACAACATGCCTCAGAGACACCAAGTACACTTCCAAACGTCACAGAACATGCATGTGGGACATGTGCACAACCCACTGTCCATGTTATGGAATATAGATCACATACATGGCAAACATTACACAGCACTGGCCACCCACAATAGTAACCCAGATGAGTGGATGGCAAATACAATACCCCCCTGTGTGGGCCAATCCAGGGACTCCACCCCTGAGCCACACAGGAGACCATTGCCATGTGGCCTGATGCCAAGGTATTCCCTTTGCCTAGCCTTGTACAGCCTTCTGGCACAGTCATCTACTACACACCTGCAAAGCAATGAACCCATGCATGTCAGTTCTGGCAAGTGTGTGTGTGTGTGTGTGTGTGTGTGTGTGTGTGTGTGTGTGGAGATTAATGTCTTTGAAGCCATTCACACTCACCTCCCATTGCCTTACTGTAGCACACTTGCTGATGTCAGTCATCTTGAAATAACCCTTTGGCCATATATCATCCTGATAAGCTCTGTGGTGTGTAATAACTGCGTAACACTGTGGTATAGCAAACTATTTAAGTAGGTGTTCTAATGCTAACCCTACCAACTGTGATAATGTGTGTGATTCCCAGAGATAGTGTGGTTGTGTCTTCCTTGACACCTGCTTTTGTGGACAGTTACATGTACTACCCATCCCTTATCCCTCCTTTATCACTGTTGCTGATGTCACTCACCTTCAAAGATACCTTTATACAACTCTCCAACATGTAAGCTCTATGGTGTGTGCA